>NC_079414.1:22639551-22788766 GCF_026213295.1 Gadus chalcogrammus | reverse complement strand
ACCATAGGCACATCCAGGAGTTCCCTTGGACACCAATACATCATTATGCAATTTTCGTGGATTTGTGTGGTGCATTATGATCTAATATTTTGCAGCTAATGAGGAATAATGGTTACTTATCATGCAAACAACAGTGGTCATGCAAACTTCATTGGGTAACAAAGATTACGATAAACACATGTAGGCCTATTAGACAAAATGTATTGCTCGACAAAACAATTCTAAATAGTTCACTTCTATACCAACCTTTTACTATGATATAGCAACATAATTAAGCATATTTCAGAAGATATATGCAAAATCAGATAAAGGTAAAACACCTTTTTTTTCTTTTAAGCAATTTTGTATTTGTGTTTCTTTGATGCAAAAAACACTGGAAATGGCCTTAAACTGAGATAATCCTTTCAAAGTTAAATAGGCATTGCCGTAAAGCATTAACAAGTTTAAAGTCATGTTGTATCTTGTGCAGTGTTGTTCTCTTCACTCTTTAAAAATGTAATTTATCAAATTACTTGTCGATCTTTGAAAAAGTAATATTACTTTACCTATTACACCTCACACAAGCTTCATTCGTTTCTATGCACTTGTAGCCGGCCGAAAATACTAGAATCCAGTTTTGGTTGTTTAGCCATTTCTGCGGCCCTGAGAGCTCACCTTTGGTGGGGTGTATTCCCACGAGCGTGACCATATTATGTGGTTGTACAAGGTGTTTCAGTTGGCTTCAGGTCCTGTGATTTGCATTCAAAGGGTCTTAGAGTCTGCAAATTTGACGATGTTCGTATCTTTTCTCTCAAGGAAACAAAGTCTTGCGAATTTCCCAGCCTCTGAATGTAAGTGTCCCTAACTCCTGAGCTAGCTAGCTCGCTTGGGTCGTGTGTTGTAACTTCATGTAATGTAGGAGGATTGTAGTACTATTACTCGTGGGTTACTCACTCAACCATATAATCACATATAGACACGGAGGCAAGGATACAGCCTGATCTTTACTGGCGCTCAAATCATACCACCATCAGACATACCCAGTGGATCACTGAACCCAGCAGTAGTGACACCGTCGAGCACCGAGTGCTCGATCCAATATCCCACATTGTGCGAGTGCGTCGATTACGATAATGAAGCAACGGGGTTAGTTAATTTCTTACACTATCCTGTGGGGAGTAGTACTAGGTAAAGTAATAATATCAATTAAGCGTCAGTGCCCAACACTGATCCTGTGCCATTAACCTTTAAAATTCATAACTCCACTCTGCTTCTCTGTTGTCAACTGCACCCAAACCTGCACGCCATGCGTGGACTCGGGTCCGACCCATAGAGAGCCGAGCGGCATCCTGTTTACAAAGCCATGACTTTGAAATCATTATGCGAATCACGACCATAAGTCCTATTTAAACATGAAAACGATGTGCTTGTACTTTATGATATCATCTGTGTACTGATGAGATTAATGTTATCATGGTTTGAAGAGCCCTAAGATTATGAAGAGCCCAGGAGCGTAGCCAGAGTCATAATTAACAAGGGGGGTAAGTAAACAGGCACATTAATGTCACGCCATTAATATCATTACAACTCGGTGATTACCTAAGCACTCGGGCATTTTAAAAACCAAGCAGGAACAGGCTTCGGTTTTTTGGCATACTGGCCAACTTTGAGGCCTCAGAAATGGAGAGATTTGCAAAACACCATGGGGGGTCCGGGCTCCCCCCCACCCCCGAATAGAAGATCCGGTTCACAGTCTTATCTTCCGGCATTCTAGGGATTTTTAAGGGTGTGAAGAATCCCTAAATAAATGGACTGAGAATCATTCTGAAAACACCTGATGGATGGCCAATCAAAGTCTTGTGGCGTCTCATCTTGTTGCGTTATGATTGGATTATTAACTTAATCTAATATTAGCCTAGCATTCATGGTGTCGTTGCGTTGCATTATGTTTGGATAGTGTCTTTTTATCAAACTATGACAGATAATCTGCGTAAACCAGCCAAGTAAATACAAGCGGCAGGTCTCTCTTTTATTGATAACATGGGTTTTACCGTTAATCAGGAAAACATCAAGATAAGGTTGTCCCAAGGTGCCTACCAGGAGAGGATAGTGAAAACCGGGACTCTCCGGGAATATTGGTGGAATTAGCAGGTATAGTGTTGTCAGATTTTGTTTGTTTGTTTAACAACACTTCCTCTGGGAAGCATCACACTGTGCCATTGCAAAGAACATTAACAGAGCATGAAATGAAGATGCAACAGTACATTATTTATGTTTTGCGATTAAGTATTTCAGCCTTCAGTCTTTTATCTGCTATGGCCTATATATTTGATCTACACTTTTTAGAACCAAATTCTTCATCAGAGGTTTTGCAGTCTAACCACCCTAGTCTTTCCTACAAATACAACCTAAGGCCACGTTCACATCTAGCGTTTTTTGGAATAGGGAAAAGTTGAGCCTACCGTTTTTTCAACAAAAAGGAAAGCTGGCAGCGTTTTTGGCCCTAAAAGCGCCGAGAGCGTTTTTTCTATTGCCTATTGCGTTACCCGCCTACTATGTATCCAGGATAGAGCCCATTAGACATGTTGTAGATCTCGACATGTTCTGTAATTAAAACTATTAATCGCTCCACCGGCACTTTCCCGAGTGATTTGTCTGCCATTGTTTCTTGTTTTGAGAGTTTCCTTCGTGACGAAGTGTCAATAGCCGCGTTTACATGGGCACATCTATGCCGCATACATTTCTATGCGGCATAGAAAATGGTCATGTATACGCCTCATTCGGAATACAATTATCTGTTCGGCATAGATTCTATGCCGAATAGAATAGGTGGTGTAGTCCGTTTTAAATCGCCATGTATACACTTATTCCGCATAGATTGGGGTTTAACTTAGAGCAGCCGCAGTAGTTCACTGAGCTCCGTCGGTACTTTTAAGCACACCGAACTTCACCGCTGTCAAGGAAAGTGGATTTATTGCCTGATTCACGTCTTTGTTATCACTCCGTAAAAGTAGTCCGGTAAGCGTGTCCGGTTGCTAAGCGACGGGACATGGGTGTTTATTAATGAGGTGTCCGCGCGCGTCCAAGATAACTGTAAATTAGTAGGCTACTACTAGTACTTTTGCAGGCTGAACGTTAAAATACTTCTTAACTTAGAGAGATGGCAGCTGCAGTAGTGCGCAATTGGACCTTCGAGGATTCCTGGTCACTAAATTCCCGTAAGACCACTCTCTCCCATCAGTCTTGGCTGCGGACTCGCATTCAAATTCCTCTTGTTTGCGGCGGAGCATAGGGTAAATATAAAGATCTGACGAGAAATTGACGTTGCTGCGCTGTCCTCCTTCTTAATTGAAGGAGCAGGCAGAGAAAAGCTCTCTCCTGCTGTGCTTTCATTAAAATCAAATTTAAAATCCCGATAGTGATAAGACATCCATTATGTCGCCGCCGGTCCAGAGACGTGTCAGGTGTGCGCGAGAGACATAACGGACACTTTTGTTACTGCCATGTATACAGTACATTCGGAACACATTTTAGGAACAGATCTATGCCGCATAGAAATCTATGCGGCATAGATCTGCCATGTAAACGCGGCTAGTGTTCCGCTTGTGATCGGTCAGTTGCCCAAAAGACGCCTGACGTCGGCCGCTTTCTTCCTGAAAGTTGAACTTTTTTCAACACTCCGTATGGCAGAAAAAAACGCTGGGAGAGGCGTTTAAAAAAGCGGCCGTGACTTTTTCCAGAAACGCTCTGCTCCATAGGAATATAATGTAAAACAAGCGCTGGCAGGTTAAAAAAAACGCTAGATGTGAACGCGGCCTAAGTCTAATGGATCCTTCGTCCATCTGATTCCTTAATTTTGCGTTTTCACAGTAAATGGTTTCACATTCAGCACGAGTGCAGAGGAATAACAAAAATACACGTATTTAGGAGGTGTGTGTGTGTGTGTGTGTGTGTGTGTGTGTGTGTGTGTGTGTGTGTGTGAGAGAGTATCATCACATCATCTGTCTCACTACATCCAAGAGCTTTGACATCTTAGTCCCTGCTACGCCAAAGAAAGACACCTCAGTGAATTATTGGCCCAAAGGGCATTTTATTTATCCCAGAGACGGCATGAATGATGACTATTTCCCAGAAGCCAATGGTGCATAGGGGATGTGAATTCAAACTTTGCTTTGCTGGTCAAAGTAAATGCCCTGTAGAAGATCATTTCCATTTCCTAGTCCAAGCCGTTCAGCATCCTGTCCATGCATTTATTTAGGATGCCTGCTGGCTGCCTGGATCGTTGCAGACAATAAGAGAAAATAGTGTGCATGTAAAAGATGAAAAGAGGGATGAATTTGCCTGTTTGTCTGGCATATTTAAATTTTTAAGCCGGGATCGGATTATGAATGAATAACTCATGTGGTATTTATACGAAAAAATACAAAACAGCAGGACCATCAAACGGAATACACTTAAAATGTGAAATCACCCGGATCAGAAAATTCTTCTCCCCCCTTCCCGAAGAAAGACAGGAAAAAAATCCCGGTATTCAAATGTGACCTATCTTTGCCCAGTGTGGTAGCATTGACATGTCTGCGTGATGCGTTGCGTTTGATAAAGGGCATATTTGCCTAATATGAGGAGGAGGCTTTGATTGCCTCTTGGATGTGGTTTTGCTTAGACCAGAACGCCTCTGCAAATGCTAGTTGTGATCATTACAACAATCAGGGAGTGCGCACAGCTTAATTAACTCGAGAGGTTGCTAGGTATTCATGATCTAAAATATAAGGTTGGCATGCACATATCTAACTGTAGTTGTCACTGTGCATTTACCTCCCTGGAGCACATTCGTATTCCCTAACATCGTGCTTATCTTTTCTGTCTTCGCCTCGGCTGTCTTTGTTAGCCAGGAGCCCTGCAACTTTTCCTTCAAACATGGCCCCCTCGATCCAACGATACATGCGTATACACATTTATTCAGTGCTGGTTGAACTGCCATGATGACATCGGCTTGTGTGTTAGTTACGCATTTCATTTTGCTCTGTTTTGAAAGTGCCTTGACAGCACCGTCACCTCAACCTCACACGCCTGTGGTTTTGTTATTGCTTCATGGCTGATTTAGAGAGAGAATCATTCTCCTGAGCCATAGGTAAACGTCGGACTATCCGTACAGAACTACAAGCAATCCATTGTACCTGAAACTTGATTATCACTCCGGCATATCTTGCCGAACAGCATTTTCGTTCCAAGACAAAGTCATCGCAAACCTCCGATCCAAGGTCGTCCTTAAGTCCGCTCCGAGAACACTCCAGCTCTGCCAGCCTGAGCAAACACAAAGTCTTATCCCGGCGCCATCTGAATGACATGGAGATAATTATCAAGGTGCACCCTTTCCTGATTTCATCAGAAGACGTATTCGTTCTCTTTCTCCCTCTCTCTCTCTCTCTCTCTCTCTCTCTCTCTCTCTGTGAGACAATGTGACTATTATGTCAAAACATTCCTGTCAGCTATTTTTATCACATCTGCCGCGGAATCGAGTCGTCGCTGACTTCATAAAACAGTAATTACCTAAAATGCTTGGAACATGGGGGAGGGGGGGGATGGGAGCCCGCAAAGGAAAGGGATGTTTTGGTGCAAACATGATGTTGTCTGGCAGCACCGATAATACCAGAGGTACCGATATGAGAGGAGTAAGCCAGAAAAACGCATGTACGAGTTAAACCACATGACGTGAAGTCAGTCAAAAGACAAGGGGGAGCTGTGATAACATGATGTTCCTGAGTGGGCTGTGGAGCGAGGCGGATAGACGGATAGACGGATTCGATAAACCACGGTCCCCCAGAGCAAGCCCTGCTGTGTAGACGTTCATATCACCTTATTTATGCAGTGAACCACTTCCGTGGCCACTCAGAGGAAACAAACCAAACATGCAATTTTAGATATGGAGAGGACGAATGACTCAATCCTAACAATCCTAGCCCCTCGGATTACTTGTTTTTCTCAGTTTCCCTTGCTTTTTTTGGGTAAGCTTAAATCATTTATTCAAATGTTTGTGGGGCCTGAGTGTTGCCTCATTGCAACAGTTTCTTAATTAAGCAGAGGAGAACGAAATAAGCCCTGTGACATTCGGACCAAGGACATACACTACCTCCTCACTTCAAACTTGTGTTTAGAACGGGAGATGGTCATAGGCTGCTCCGACTGAATCTTTGCTCCAATGAGAAGCCCTCCATTGACAAGAGGGCCGAACAGAGACTCAATTACAATTCAATTACGGTGTTTTGGAATTTAATATCTGAAGCATCTCAACCGTCGCTCATCTGAGACTTTTTAATATCCGCAAAAATGAAGAGACTCCGTAAAACATCCCGCAGCGAGCTTGCTTGTCAAACGCTGCGCTGTAAATAAAAGCTCCCAATCGACGGGATCACAAAAATCCCCATCCCCCCCCCCCCGCCCCACCCCCTCACGTCACTCCATATCCCGGACCCCCCCTTTGAGTCCAAACGCGACGCATTTAATCAGCCGCCGGCTGGGTGATCTCGTTACCCGAGCCACCTTTCAGGAACTCGTCTCTTGGCAAACAATGGGGCCCAAGGTGGTTTCTGCGGTCTTTTATATCCAATCACACGCCTTGTGTGTGGCTCCGTGCCAGGTAATAGAGTGACCCGGCGGTGGCACCGCCGGACTGGCGTGGTCTACCGGTGACCGGACCACCGAGCGCTAATTCAGTGCGGCTGACCAGCCCTGCCAGACATGCTGTGGGGCCAGATTGATGATGTTGCTGTTTTTTAATTACTTTTATTTGTGTTTTTGGCAATGGGTGTCTTTGGCCGATTTCTTTTTTTTTTCTTCTTGTCAGGGAAAACCAATCACAAAGACAAGGATTTACAGGCCCGGTGCGATCGCGTGTGTGTTGCCCTCCGTTCCTCCGAGGTGCTCATTAAACCAGCTTGTCATTTGCAGATAAAGAACTGACTCCCTGCTTTTCCCCGCTAGAAGGGGAGGGTGTTGCTAATCAGATGTGGGTGAACGTAGGACGCTATTGGGATCATCTTACTAACAAGCTTCTCTGTTATGGTAGAGGAACAAAGATCAACCAAGATGGACAGACGCATGATGCAAAGATCTCCAGCATAGATCCCATGTACATTTTTGTATAAAATTACTCTGCATGATAAATACATATATACACATGGGTGTAAGATATTGTGAATAAGTAATAAGGCACTGGCTTTCCAAGTATACATGTTAAACCTTCCTAACAAGCTAAATATGTCTTTTGGACGACCAGCACAAGTTGTTGCTCTTAAAAATTCAAAGTCATAAGAGGTTGAACCCAGTTGTTACCCAATAGGTAGTCTCAGTCATAAACATAATGATTATCCCTATAGTTCATACCATCAGATAAACATTACGAGGGTCCTTCAGATGGTCCTTGATGGTGAAAGTGCTGCCGCCAGTCTCCCAGGGCCATGCGACGCAATATCTCAGAGTCTATGCTTGCTTCCCCCCAGATTATGAAGCTTCAGCCACTTCCGACGAAAAAAGAAAAGATTATGCACAAAGATATGAATAAGAAATGACCCGCTTTTTCCTCTTGTGCTTATTTTTGTGGAAGAGGAGCCAAGGGAATCTTTACACGGGTAAAGCAGTGCCCTAGTGGTGTCATAGTTCACTTACCGAGTCCTGCAGGGCTGACAATTTGAAACCAAAGCACTCAGTGTTCAGATACGACTTACAACTTGCACAAATCACGTTAGAAGGAAGTGAACTGGCCATGGATGCTAAAGAATATTTTTTTGGGGGGGAGGGAAACCTAAGAATTTATCAGAGACGTCTCCCTTTTATCTTACCATGAAATCAGCTTATCGTCAATTATTTACAATTGAGTCATTAAAGCAGGCAATTTCTCTTATATAAGTAACACTGGGTGAAGCCAGACATGTCATTAGTGAGCAGGAAAAGGGTCACGCAGGTAGATGCTATGGACCCTGGGGGTCTCATCCAGTAATTTTGGCAGGGAGGCAAACACCCTCCTGCAACCCCCCCCCCCCACCCCCCCCCCCCCCCCCCCCCCCTAGCCCCCCCCCCCCCCCCAGTGGCAAACACTGTGTCACACAGTAGCAGTTGGAGCCAGAGGGTATTTGCGGTTGGTTTCCAGTTAATAGCTGGCTTTTTCCTGGAGGACACGGATATCTGCCTGGTTCATTAGTCCTAATGACAAATGTGATTTTCAAAATGCTTTCTGCCTCTCGTTAAACAAAACAATAACAACAGTACATCATGCCTCAAAGAAAGACTCCTTGGTAATCACTGCTAAGTAATAACATATATAAACAAATAACCCCTCCAGCATTGTGTCTCTCTCCCGCTTTCAGTGACTTTAACCGAAACTAGAAGCGCGACAAACAGAGGAATACTTACTGACTGTCCCCGCCATTAGATGTGCTGGGAGCACAAGTGAAAAGACTATTGTGCCAGCACCCATGTCTAAGCAGGTCTTCTCTGACATACAGGGAACAGGGAGACCTTGTGACACCAGTTTATTGGCACCTTGGAAACCTTTCCAGGCAGAACAGGTGCAAGCCTTGCTGACATGTCGGAGCTGTTCCTTGAGCGTGCGCTGTGACGGCCAGTTTATCCTGTGTGCTTTGATTAGTTCAATGCAGCACAGGTGTGCAGCTTCACAGAGCCCCAGAGCCTTATCTACCCTGTGTTCCAATACCCATCCTACCATACTATTTAGGATGCCAGCAAAAGATGTAGTGTGTCCCAATACATAGAATGGAAAATGCAGCATGCCAAAAATACCAGGGTGTTGTACGTACTTTGCAAGGGTAGCTGCAGTGTTCTCTCCTCTCTCTCTCTCTCTCTCTCTCCTCTCTCTCTCTCTCTCTCTCTCTCTTCTCTCTTCTCTCTCTTCTCCTCTCTCTTCTCTCTCTCTCTCTCTCTCTCTCTTCTTCTCTCTCTCTCTCTCTCTCTCTCTCTCTCTCTCTAATACATTCACGTATTTTCACAACCCAACCATGGATTGTTAATCATCTCTCGCCGGACAAATTAGTCCTTGGCTACTTAAACACAAATCTCTCATTCCTTGAGCCTTAGTGTTTTCTATCCTGATCGGACCTAATCTACACACTCTGCCCGTGAAAGCAAATGAGCAGCCTCTCCAAAAAACGTGGCAAAATGGATAATGAGGAAACAGACACGGGGAAGATGTTGTACCCGTATGGCACATGTATTCCCACCTCCTCGCTCCCCTCTCCCCGTTCTCATTGTGTTCTGCCTTGAATCCTATTTGCAGAGGATGTTGTCAGTGAGGACGCGGTACAAAAGAGTTGGATCTGTTCTGGAGTCTTTTCTTTAGTTGTGCCCAACCTTACCGCACAGGGGTGAGAAATACCAGTTGAAGTGTAACTCCCGGTTGATGACTCTTGCCGCTTCACTCTTTGGTTCCAAGGGGTCGCAATCCCTCCTCTGTCGTCTGGCCCCCCGACACGTCTCCGCGGTTCGGAGAAAGTCTTCCTCTCGCTGACGTGTTTATGCGCGGGGAGTCGAGGACCAATTGTTCTTCAAATGGGCCTGTTGTCTGCCTAGTATCTGTATCTGCAAGCGACGGCGTCTTGACAGGAAAATGTGAATGTGAAACGTTTCAGGAGTGTTTGAAACCGAGCGGGGGAGTATAGAAGGCTGTTGAAGTCTGAAAAATAAGTGTGTGTGTGTGTGTGTGTGTGGTGTGTGTGTGTGTGTGTGTGTGTGTGTGTGTGGTGTGTGTGTGTGTGTGTGTGTGTGTGTGTGTGTGTGTGTGTGTGTGTGTGTGTGACAGATTGATGAGGCATTAACTGATAGATGTCCTTTAAGAAAGCGCCTGGCTACACCTGAGATGACTATTCCCGACTGCGTGTGAATCCTGTGACTGACAGTTGCTACTTGACTGCCAGAACTCAGTAACGCCAAGCTTTGACATTCATTTCTGAGTGTGTGGAGGGGTAATGCTTTACTATTCAAAAGTATATTCACGTAGTTGAAAACTTTGACATTTACATTTTGCATTGGCATTCGGAAATGTGTCCGAATTGCTCGAGATTGCAGTTGAGTACTTTGAGCAATAATTTGAGAGACAAACAGAGCCTAAAATGTTTGCTCCGCAGCCTATCGGTGTCTCATAAGTCACCAATGTGGATTCACAAACTTTTGGGGAATACTAAGACAAGTCAATTGTATTTGTATGGCTCTTAAACCCAATGACAGTCTCAAAGGGTTTCAATGGCACACAATATACACCGTTCTCGATCCTCTGACCTTAAGTTCTCTTAGGACAATGGAAACAAAAACTCCTATACCAGTGAAGAAACCTTGATGAGGAACATAAACAGAACGATCTGTCCCTCCAGGGTTGCAGGGTTGCACCTTGGACATAACGGTAGCATAACAAGCAAAACAGTTGAAGTAAAACGGTTCAGTGGTAGTGGTCATGATTCCTGTCAAAGTTGTGGAATAGCACGTTACAAAAAGTAAGCCAAATGAAAAGTAGCTCAGACTTTGCAGGTGTTCCAGGCCTGGCAGCCGTGTAGAGAATACGTTTACCCAATCAAACTGCACATCAGGACATGATTGATCAATCAAAAGCATGTCTCTAAAGCCAGGGGTTCACATGTTGTGAATGGTCAACGGACTATTTAAGATACTTTGAAGGAAGAGGTCTTATATTGTCAACTTGTCCTTGTCCAAGCCAATTGAGGGATTAGGCGGTAGGATCAAGGAGTGTGCAAACGCATGAATCAAAGCCCTCTGCTCAAATATGGATGCCCTGCTCGGATTTTAAATGAGACGGGCACGTGGTGGTACACACACACGCGCGCACACACACACACACACACACACCTTTTATGTTTTGTACGACTCAAGTTGCATACAACTTGTCGACCCTCTACATTAAAATAGATGAACAAGCAACGGCTGTCTGATAGGCACTGTTTAGAACACTGAGCTACAAAGGAACACGTTGATGTTCTCTGAATACTTCTTTGTTTGAACGGGAAGCGTCAGTTTGCAACTCAAATAATCAATTATTTTGATACGTTTTCCAATAATCAATATGCTAATTTTCAAATCTGCATTCATACCGTTTCTGTTACTTTCCTACTTCTTGGCGGGGAGCTGCATATTGCGCATGTGTGGCTGAGCTAGCGAGCTGCTATTGGAGACACAGTAGGATACGTAGGTGGGGTAGGCCTGACATTACTAAATAAAGTGCAGGTAGGCTTTGTATGAAAGTAGCACTCTGGCGCATGCGATTGTTTCACCCTCTTATCAAACATCAAGTGTCATATTTCTCCAAAAACTGTTCAGCAAACTGTTTCAGCAAAACTCTTTAAAACCTTTACCTGCTGATTGACTCGGTTAACCACGTCCTTCAGGGTTTAATGTCGCTTTGTGGCTCCCGATGGATCCATGGAGCACATTGGTGGTTACCCCAGCAACCACGTGTGCAAGTAGGTGGGCAGCCTTTGAGGAAGTTGGTGAGTTTGCTGGAAGCCCTGCAAAGTGGAGCCTTTTTGTCAATGGACTGAAGACCCCCACTTCTTTACTCTTTGGCACCACGGCCCCAGCTGTCCTCCCCCCTTGGCACTCTTCCTTTAAAGACGTAGGGTTATTGCACTGTGCCTTAACTAAAAAAACGTTTGATTTGGTTTAGTGGTGGGAGTATACTTCACACCGTATGAAGGGTAAACCCACAAGCACACACCGCTTTGGAACAGCGCGAGCAATTACACCGCAGTAAGCAAGAGAAATCAGCCAAGGCTTCAGAGATCTTTTACTCCCCAGTGGCAAAAACACAGGATTTTCTTATTATTACTGAGTATCACCCTTAAGGCTTACAGGATTATTAGTTTAAAACATTCAAAGGTGAAGAAACATTATGAACAGTATGAAGAAATACACTTTTTGACGCTATGTCCAAGAACTCTGCATTGTGTTATTACTTGAGATGGATACTTTAGCCCTGCTAGCCGTGGCCCTTACCTTCTAATGCTACTACTCTGTACCTCAAGAGGTCACCACCACTGCAGAGTCCAGTCTGCACTCGGTCCAACATGAGAGGATGAAAAGGGAGAGATGTCCGGAGGGCATTTTCGCAAATCTTCAATAAATAAATAGATGATAGAAGCAGAAACCAAGGCAACAATGGCATTGCTTTTCCACCAGCTCTGGGCGAGGAGAGGAATGATGTTTGATGCTGATCTCGTAACGTTTATTCTAGACTGCCAAGTAAACGGATGTTAATGCTAAAAGCTGGCAATTGTAGCAATTGCTTATGATTGCACACAATTCCTTATCCTCGATATCCCTCTTACTACAAGACGAAAATGAAGATTATACAACATTTTCTTTTTATTTCAGTTGTAGCTAGGTTAAAAAAACATCTGTTTAAACCCTATGGGAAGTTCATGAGAAATATGCGCATGCACATAAAGGTTTCAGGTTTCAACACGCATCGGTGGTTTTCACATCTCCAAGAATGAGCATAGAGAGTGACCGTGGTGAACCTATTTACATTACTTTTGATATTTCCTAGAATCATGTTTAATAATTAAAATGCAAGGTCTACGAATGGTAAATTGGCATCGTAGGTGAGGTTGACATAGAAAGGCAATATTCCAGATAAATCGTAATATTACTTCCCCTATCCTTATACTGGTGGTGCAACTGGTGTCAAAAAAGCGACTGGTGACTTGGTGAAATTCTGTCTAGACAGCAACCTTTCGCTCGTCAATCTTAACCGACTGTAGCGTACACCACCTTCCGGAGGTGGTTTTGACAACGGTTGATGACATCTCCCGTGTCACCATTCCCACCTGTCTCGATTGGAAAAACATCTCCCTTTGCATCGTGATCTCAACACCGTTTTCAAATTGGGATTTGAAGATATATTAGAAAAACGAGGTAAACATCCAAAAACTATTTAACACAAACTGCAGTCTATCATTGCTCTGTGAAATAGTGATTATTTAATGTGAGAATTTACAAATATTCTACTCTAAATAGCTATTGCAAACAGTTACAAATATATTGCTGGAGGACAACTTATGATAAGGTAAAGTGTGTGTGTGTGTGTGTGTGTGTGTGTGTGTGTGGTGTGTGTGTGTGTGTGTGTGTGTGTGTGTGTGTGTGTGTGTGTGTGTGTGTGTGTGTGTGTGTGTGTGTGTGTGTGTCCTCTCATTTGTACAGGAATTTTGCCCTTCTGTCCTTCATTTGTAAAACCTCTCAATGTCCTATTATTGAACTCAGAAGTATTTCTGATTTCTTCTCTCCCTGGCGAGCGCAGCTCAGGCATGCAGGCGATCCTTTGTGTTGTCCTCCCTCAGGAAGTTTTTTTTTTTCTACTTTAAAGTAGAAGAAGAACCTCTGATTCTGCTGTTGTCATGGGTGTGGTGTGATGAGAATCTGCAGCGGATTGACAAGTCTCCGTGTATGTGTTCTGAAGGGTCTCCTAGGGCCCTATGATTTCCGCGATAACGAAAACGCGGACGGAATCACGGAATCGGACAATAAAAACGGAATCTGCTGATAATTTTTTTAATTATACAGGAAAGTATTAAAAGTAACAAAGTTACAATTTAAAACGGGCCTGTCTCAGTAAAATAACTGATTTCCTGTCATGGTGTGTGTGTGTGTTTCCCTGTGTTTCCCTCCTGTGTTGATTACTGCTCCCTCCCCTTATGTGTCTCAGCTGTTCCTCGTTGTGTTTGTTACTTAAGCCCTTGTCTTTCCTTTGTTCCTGGTGCTGTCATTCTGTTAAGGGGGTGCTGTCATTGTGGTTTGTTGGTCCTGCGTGTTCTCTGTGGTTACCTGTGTTCCCTTGCTCCTTGCTCCTTGCCTTAGCCTTTTGGCAGAAATAAAGTGCAGTTTTTCCCTACCCGTCTGCATCTGGGTCCTACCTGCCTGCCTGCACGCACCCCCTTAACATTTCCAGCAGGTTCCTGTTCTGCAGCACATATAACATGTAACAGGGACAAGGCACATCACGCGTCACATTTACAATATGCAGCGGAATGCAGCGGAATTCGCCATTATTTTGGTGAAATTCAGTTTCGAGGGAAAAGGGAAACAACACAGGTGACATTAACGTCACTGAATGTTTAGCAGTCACTCCCACAAAAATGTAAAAAAAAATCCCCGGTCCACCACTCCAGCCTAGGTGGCGGGAATGCAAACAATAGGTCCCGCTCCCGCTCCTAACAAGTAGACGAAGAAGAAGTTAAAGCGCCCGTAATTCGGTTCTAACCCCCAAATTCAGAGCCGAACAATATCCAAAACACTTCTATCACTCTCAGGTCATCAGCTGTTTTGTAGAATATGTCAACATACTATCGATTGGAAACGCAAAGATACGTGCGATGACCACTTGAAGTCCAAAATCCATATAAAAAACAATGAACGCCGTAGCCAGGGCACGCCCCTTCAAACCACAATTAGAGTTTATAAAATAGTTTATAAGCACTTTATTATTTATGTCATGTTGTTTTTATTTGAAGCACTAAAAACAGTGCAATGTTGGGATGTTTTAATAATTGTAGTCTTCTGATTAAATTGTAAGAATTGTATTAGTTTCGCACTTATTTGACACTCGTTTTGATGATTTAAATTGCTTAAAGTGTAAAAGCGGAATTCATGAAAATTAAAACGGAAAAAACGGAATTTGGAAAAAAATACAACGGAATTTGGAAAAAAATAAAAAGGATTTCATAGGGCCCTAGTCTCCATGAAACACTGGAACAGAGTCAGGGTTCGGAGCCGGCGTTCTCATAGATCATGGATCATTCTGCTTTGAGCTGGGCCTTGTTAATTGGTTTCCAGTGCTGAATCTGGGAACTTTTACGGTGTGGTCCATTGATCAAGTCTCCTTGCTGTGGAGTGGCGCTGATGCCCGGTGAAAGAGAAAGGCTGCTTAGCATGATCCATAACACACCTATGTAATGATACATGACAATCAAGCACTGCCTGATATCCGGAATTTGAAATTACCAGATCTTGACTCTTCAGTGTTGACCTTCCTCAGTAGCTGTGGTAAATGAAACCTATCACAAGGTAGTATCATGTTTTTGTAGAACTATTTTACTATCACACAGGAAGTGAAGAAGGCCGACAGCAAGACATAGCAGAGGGTCATTTTACACATCGTTACACATTAAAACATAATAAAATAAGTTAAAACCCAGAATTGAGTATCTTGTAAACAGAACTTTTTTACAGCTTACTCTTGTTGTCTACCGCTGTTCCCCTCCTCATTGTTTTTTTATGGCCTTCTGTTGCACAGATCCCCATTATTGACCATGCATAGAAGGAAAGGAGTCCCTGATCCAAAACACAAGTTACCTCTCACAATCGCAGTTTCAGAAGATAAGCTACGAGAGTCATACAGTGTCTGATATTGTATACTGTAATAAATAAAATGTGTCTACATTATCTTAAGTTGAATTCCGATTCACTGTCTTTAACATGTTGAAGCAAGTATTCATGAGTCACTCTAGTTTGTTCAGATATGCACATTTGTTTTTAGACTGTTTTCAATGAAAACAATGTTTTCATAATAAGTGTTTTTTTTCTTTACCAATAATAATAATAATTATTAACCAGATGTGCGTCTTCTGCATGTCCACGTCTGGCATGATCTTGGGAAACAATGCCAGATAAAAAAGAAATCCTCCACATTTGGCCTTCTCTCAAAGCCCCCGGCTTCTCTGACAGTTGGAGGATCAAAGTTAGCCCAGTCTCTGATGGTCTTGGAACCCAGCAGGAGGTCATCTCCGCTCATATCCAGCGTTAAAAGCAAGACTGCGGAATTTCCACCTCTTTCCACCTTGAAGTTTCCGGACGCCTCTTGATCAAGCACGGTGGTTTCGCTTGAATGACCGAGAGAAGAATGCGGCGAATCCGCCCAGGTCTGGAAAAACCAGCCCTGACCCTGGGGATGTGTGTTGCATGCTGCATGATGAAGTTCATCTGATGGCCATAGCAGTGGACGTATAGTGCACTGCGTGAACATCTTTTACCTACCGCTGCAATGCCCATCATGGCTACCCCCCCTGTTAGGCTTCAGCTGTTCGTCTTCTCTCTTATCCTTCAGGGAGGACAGTGCTGAGCCTCTCAGAATGGAACTGTCACAGGTCATTGGTTGCTACCTGAGGAGGCGTTGACTTGAATGTACCGTAGCATACGCAGCAACTGTCATTGGGTGGAAGTGTCAGTTGTCTCTGCCTGAATAGTAAAAAAAATAAAGAATCTGCACAGTTACTTCCTCCAGGATGTAATCTTAAGAAATGACATCATGGAGTCCAAAGGTCAGTTTGCCGAGTCTTTGAGGAAACTTTTAAAATTGTAGCTGTCTTAAGGCGCTGTGTGTGTGTGTGTGTGTGTGTGTGTGTGTGTGGTGTGTGTGTGTGTGTGTGTGTGTGTGTGTGTGTGTGTGTGGTGTGTGTGTGTGTGTGGTGTGTGTGGTTGTGTGTGTGTGACAATATCTTCGGTTGTCACACACATCCCTGATTAAAACAGATTCTTTGAGGATTTGGTTTCGTTGTGGCCGCACAAGGCCAGCTCAGACCTGCAGTAATTAAGTTATCTTTGATAAGATATGCCTGTATCTCATTCATCTCTTTGTTTCCTCATCCAAATCCTGTTAATCTTCTAGGATAAATGTTTCAAATACCTTGACCCTGACATTTCCATGTTTTCTCTGTCCCCAGACATTTTTGAAAATAAGCATTGGAAACAAAATAAGGCATTTACCTGACAGCTAGCCAAGCCTTTCTGTTGTACCAACAAGAAGCCTCGTGGACTAGATGGACTAATTACCTTTTTGGCGAACATGTTCTTTGATTTGATGTCAGGTTGATCTGGCCTGAGCTCCTTGACTTGTAGTTTGTCCAACAAAGTTCTCATTTCACAAGGAGAGATCTTCATGAACTTGAGAGCGGCTGAAGTCCTGTGTCTTGAGTTGCCACATTCATCATTGTAAATGTCAATAATGTCAGGTATCCCTACTGCAACACAGACAGACTCTGCTTGGGGCGATGAACTAAATCGCCCTTTAGGCATCAGATTCAAGGAGGGTGTTTGGCAAAATTTGTGTTGCTTAAATAAGTAATTATTGTTGGGTTAGAAAAAAAGACAACCCACTTTCTAGCATGGAGGGTGGAGGTGTCCCTATCGCTATCTATTGGCACAGCTGTACCTGTATTTATTCATATAGCAGAAAAAAAAAAAAAAAAACATTATTTGAATAACTCAATCAATATATCTATGAGGTTGACAATAGATAACATTTTGCAGTTTCATAGTTCACGGCCCTTTGAGGCAATCAAGACAGGTCGAAGATATAAAAAAATAGAAGACAAACCAAGACTTTGATCTAAACTTTTCCATGTTCGCCTTCGAAGAAAACACAATACTTGGACAGGGCAATATCTGCAAACATGTTCTCTTCCCTGTTTCGGTTATATCTGTTATTTTTTTAAGCTGATGAAATGTGTTTATCTGAATGTGCTCTTTCCTTCTACTTCAAGCTCCAATGTTCAAAATGTACTGACGACAAAATATACACCCCTATCTTGATCGAATTCATATATTACGTCATATCAACTCAAGTTTGGGAGAAAAAAGATATTTTGAGTAGGGGGAACAGTCTCTTAGGTCTCCAACGTCACATTTCCAGTGGGGGAAGTTAACATGGGAGTTATCGATAAGTCACTGCAACTGATCTAGAGCATCAAATACAGCGTCAAAGAGTCAAATGACACCCAGCCATGATGGGTATGATAACCAACAACATGGTTAACTATGGAAATATTCACAACCAACATTTTTTTTTAAAATTAAGCTCAAACTAGTTAAACACAATTACTCCATTATGCCATCATTCCCTATGTTTCGCTGCGAGCCAGTGCACGGCTCAGTCAAGGTGAATTTGGATTATTATTATTACAGAAATATATATTCTTTTCATAATAATTATAATTAAATGTTTGCAATGCAGCAGTTGTTAAGCTCGATTTACATTTACATTTAGGGCACTTAGCAGACGCTTTTATCCAAAGCGACTTACAATAAGTTAATTTGTCATAAGAAGTGCATCAATATATCGCTGTCCGTACAGAAAGGATGTTCATAGAACCAAGTGCAAGTACAACAATCGCTAGGCTAACCAATTCCCCGAGTACAGCAATGATAGCAGCTACTGCAGTTGCTACACAGTTAAGTACTATAATACAATACAATACAATACAACACAATACAGTGTACAATGGTGGCCAGAAGGGGGAGGGTGGCTATGCAGTGTCGAGGTGGACTCTGAACAGGTGAGTCTTGAGTCTTTTTCGGAAGATAGTGAGCAACTCTGCGGTACTGAGAGCGGAGGAATATGCAGCTAGATGACTGCATAACAACATTTCATTCATCTCAATCAATCTATTTATACTGGATAACGTGTAACTTTAACCAGAACAAGGACTCGAACCTTCAACATTATTGTGCCTATCTTCTAAATCACTGACAGGGTGCAGAGGACATAACTCCATGTCAATTACCTCCCATCCTGATTGATATACAAATAATCTAATTGAAACGGTACAGGCCACATTTTGACTCTATAATCCACTTTAATCTATTCACCAATTAACACGTGAATAATTTATTCTCCCCACATCGAATTAGTTTGAACCCGCTTCTCTACTTCTGTATTCATTGATGGAAAAAAACGCCCAGGAAAAAAGTAAACATTAAATCAGAGCCTTTGGGGCGCCCTGGCGTTCCATTAAGGCTCAGTCCTTACGGCAGCGACCCAGGTTCGATTCCTGCCCGGGCTTATTTGCTGCATGTCCTCCCTCTCTCTCTCTCCCCACCCTCCTGTCCAACTCTCACTGTATCTTCATGAATAAAGCCTAAAAAAGCAAAAAAAAGAAACGAATTCCGAGCCTTATAACTGCTATTGATTAAGGCCATATTCAGCTCATTGTGAAGCTTAGCAAGACATCCTAAAAGCGGGCACTCAGCAAAAAACACAAGTGAAACGCCTTCTGCACCTGCTGGCTTCTCCTCGCCATCCGTAATGGCTCTCACTCGTTATGAATCCTCAGAGGTGTAAAGGTTAGGAACTATCATCAGATTAACCATTGATTTCAATTAGCGCTGCCTGTTACTAAACAACCTTTGTCTGGCCGCCATCACTGACGCGTATCGATTACTCCGCTTGTTCTATTATGTTTGATTGCTACTGCTCGCCCTGTCATTCCCAAAACCAGATTACCAGCGCTCCTCCTCGCGGCTTCCCCCCTTTTATTCCTCCTCCGGTTACACACGTACGCCCGTCGTGGACGCCTTGGCCACAGAGAGTCCTCGGCGGGGAAAGTTGGCCGTAACCAAATGGTAATGAGGTTGCCCTACAAGGTGGGCGTTCGGCGAAGGCCGGGGAAAGGTCAAACTGAACAATTACTTCAGGGGAATAAGGGGGAGACCTGCAGTAGGCATCAGCAGTTAGGGCCGGTTAAGAATTCAGCCGCTATTGACGTCTCTTTTGTGTTGCAGTCAGCGGGGTTTGGAAATAAGCGGCCGTTTACTGTCATGGTCTGGATATGTGTGTGTGTGTGTGTGTGTGTGTGTGTGTGTGTGTGTGTGTGTGTGTGTGGTGTGTGTGTGTGTGTGTGTGTGTGTGTGTGTGTGTGTGTGTGTGTGTGTGTGTGTGTGTGTGTGTGTGTGTGTGTATTTATACAACGGGCGGCCTAAGTCCAGCAATCTGATTGGTTCCTAACTGTTGTATAATGAGCGTATACATAACTGCTATGACGCCCGATCATTTTGTGAAAGTTTGCATATCAATCCGCGCCTGGAAGTAGAAACAGTCACAAAGTAAAACATATGATGGAGAGGGTGTAAATGTTGTTACTCCGGGAATGAGCAAGGCGATGGAGAGACTAATGAAAGCTTAGGCACACGGCGAGTGAACAACTGCTCCATAGGATAAATTGCCGGCGAACTGCTCTAGCCAAGCCTTCTTTCGGAGGGACGCTAAAGTGTGTTGCATAGCGACCGTCGTGCATTTTGAAGGCAGCTAGGAGGGACTACTTTTTTGTACTCTTTAATAAAACGGCTTCTTTGACTTTCTTGGTTTCTTTTAGTTTGTAGTTTGCCTATGACTTTCGTTTTGCCATAATAGTAACCGTTAAGTAACGTATAAAAGCAATAGATCACTTCAGTCAGTGGTATGTGCTCATTATACCACTGTGAAGTGGTAAAATGAGCACATACCACAGCCTGTCGTGATCTATTGCTTAAATATATGTATATTGTGTATATATATATGTGTGTGTATATACATATATATATATGTGTGTGTGTGTGTGTGTGTGTGTGTGTGTGTGTGTGTGTGTGTGTGTGTGTGTGTGTGTGTGTGTGTGTGGTGTGTGTGTGTGTGTGTGTGTGTGTGTGTGTGTGTGTGTGTGTGTGTTTGCCCGATGATTTGTTTATAACAGATGCTAAGGGGGTGGGTGAGGTGCACAATGTTGAGGTTGGTTCAGGACACATTTCTATGGCATTAATGATAGCATAAATACAGTTTTCATCTGCAATTTATAGCCATCTCATCATCTGGGTTTAACAAAGAACATTTTCCCTTAGGTTTTCTATAAATTCTTTTTTTTCTTTTCATCATGATAAAATACTCTCTGTAACTTGAACAGTTGGTGCATCAAAAACATTGGGTTAAATTTGTTTATTGATTCTTGGGGATACCCCTTCATGCATCTCAGAGAACATATTTAAAAGTAATTAAAATAACTCACTGCTAGCACAGCTGTGTTTGCCAAAAATTCTAAGGACTCTCTTTGGAGATTTTTTAGGGACTATTTTGTAACTATACGCTGGGGGATTTTATGCCTATAAATAGTGGCCCTGTTTACATGAGACAAATCCAGATCTTTAACTGCTTTTGAATCTAGGTTATATTTAGATTGAAAACTCCTCTGTTTGAATTTAGATATCTCAGAGAATGTTTGGTTTTTGGAGTACCAATGCTACAATGCTTTAAACAATGTTGTTTTGTGTGGTTTTGTGTGATGTTTCAGAGACATTTGCCTATGACATCCCCCAGTCTTTATCGACCAGTGAGGCATGGGCTCAGCAAGGGACTTGGCCGCGTTTGCTTCGGCTAGAGATTGTGTCTGGATGAGAACCTACCTCTTCGTCAATCTTGATTGATGGTGGCATATACTTCCTCCAGAGGTTTGGAAAGCCCTTGTCTACATCTTGTACAGCACACGTCTGTTTATGTAGAGACAACCTCTCCCTTTGCATCCTAATCCCGTTTTCAAATTGTAACTTGGCTATGAACCAGTGAATGACTATGTAGATAGGCCAAGAGCCATCTAGAGAGAGAGTTGCGCCAACATAAGATGTTTTTCAGCTAGTTCGAGTAAGGGCTTGGCGGGCTATTTGAATATGACTTTAATGCGTAAATATAGTAATAGAATTGGGATTTCTAGAAATTACGAGTCAAAGTAAAGTATATTTTCTAATATTTGAAGACTAATGTGCAAGCGTTACCTACCTTGTTTGAAAGTTGTATGTTACATTGGTTAAAGAGCTTGTGTCTGTGTATTGCTTTGTATGGGTGAATAAAATAAATGGAATAAACTCAGAAACATGAATAGCCTGCCAAGCAGTCTGTCTGTGCCCTTTTCACCGTGTGGTCCTTTTCCTATTGTCTGCTGGGCTGCATGGGGATGCTCCGATCTCTCTGAGTACGGAGCACAAAGGGTCCCCACTGACATGGAGAGGAGGTTGGCTTAAATAACCAGCAACAATCTAACTATAATCTAAGATTACAAAGACAAAATAATATTTGAGTCAAACATATCAAACACTTGGATTTGCGTGTTTTTGCAATTACATTGGCATTTAGCAGATGCTTTTATCCAAAGCGACTTACATCGGTTAATACACACATTGACACACCGACGGTAGAGTCAACCATGCAAGACGCCAGCCAGGTCATCAGGAGCAGTTAGGGTTATGGTTCTTGCTCAGGGACACATCAACACTCAGCTAGGAGGAGCTGGGGATCGAACTAGCAAGCATCGGTTAAAAGACAACTGCTCTACCTCCTGAGCTAAGCCGACCCACACACATGTTTTCACAAACAAAGAAGACACCATTGGGAAGCTTAATGTGTTGGGTTATTCAAGATGAGGAACAGGGAATGCCATTGCAGGACCCAGAGAAATGAGATTCCTTGGTTGCAGGCTGAGGATCCTGCCTCATTGCGGGGAGGCTTCAGGCTCCATTGATCCCCTGTGGTTCCTGTGCAGAGAGAGAGAGAGAGAGAGAGAGAGAGAGAGAGAGAGAGACCTACCTACACAGGCTTGGACTGAAAATTGCCTTGGGAGTTGAGGCGAGGACTTTGTTCCCTAGCTTGTGCTGTACAACTTCTTAGCGATCATCAACATCTTCTGCTGCCGATGTTCGAGTGGCATTAGTAACTTATGTGGCAGGAATCTGCAAAAGGATGTATCAATGTTGTTGGTTGTTAGTAATACACAGTATTATTATAAATGAATTATAAAAGTAGTCATATACAGATTACTTTTATAACACAGTTGGACAAAGCATGCAGAGTATGATTCATTTATTTATTTTATGTTTTAAAACATCAATTTTTAACTTGTAACTTCAATCTCACTTAATTCCTCCATCTCTCTACCTTTGCCATCAATTCAAAATCAGATGAGCTGCAACATAATATAGACAGGTAAAAGCAAGCCTAGGAGTCTGAAATATCAAAATCGATGTATCACAAAATTGCTCTCTACATATTGTGTAATGTTTTATAATACTTGCTGATTTTCTAAAGTTCACAACCTCAATCCACCACTGTTCAATCACACTGTTATATTTGAATAAAATAGAAGCCTTTTTTCTTATTTCGTAACATTGGATGAAATAGCTTCGTAGGAGATTTACAATTGGTGGTTTCCGTAGTCTAGTGTTCCCTAAATCTACTTATTTAGATGGGATAATCCACTTAAATCCTTTAATACACATGTACATGCGCATTGATTCAGATGTGCTGATAATATACAATCAAATTATTTAAACGTCTTAACCTTTAAAAGTGCATCACAAAAGGTCTATTGTACTGGAACTCCAGTGCTTTGCTGTAAGGACCAGCTATCGATTGAGAGTTTCTCCGATCCACTATTGCTGTTAAATAATGGTCCATTGGAGAGAAATGAGACAACACAACTCTCTTAACGGCTCTGGATAGGCCAATGATAAAACGGGCTCGTACAATGTGACATAGGAATGTTATTGGCAGTGAGAATAAGTGTTTCTCATGCGAGTAGCCTAGGTTACGGTATATTTACCTTTTTAGGATCTTACAATACTTTTACACAAAATATGGTGGATTACCTGCAACTAAAAAATCCAAGATGCACTCTGATGTACACGCCCCATAAACCAATACATTTGGCGAGTGAGTGACTGTGGAGCTTATGAATAGTAAATAACTATGTTGCTAATAAACAGTACCTTAATTTTAGCTAATAAACAGTGAGCGACTATTAGGCCAATAAACAGAGAATGTATATTTGGCTAATAAACAGTCAATGACTGTTTTGCGATTAAACAGTGAGTGACTGTTTGGCCAATACAGAGTAGAGGACTGTTTTAATCTCATCTCACACATGGCAGGCATGCCGGCCGCAAAGGTTCAGTGCATTCCGATCAAGTTATCTGTCCAATGGAAGAGTTATGCTACAAGTTCATCTCAAAGTTTCAAGGTAAAACTTAGACTTCCAATAATCAGTTATAAGCATTATTATATTTAACAGATTTTGTTGCCTCTCTCCCTGCATTATACATAAAAGGTGTATGATCGGCTGATAATGCCTGGCACTGAGATATAACTCAAGCACAACCCTTAACAAGAGGTAATTAAAAAAATAGGATAATCTAAAAGTAAGTATCAGGCCTTCTTTTATTTCCTTTCAGGGCTCCTAAACAAGGTAATTATTCATTCATCATCAAGAGAGCTGTGTGAGCCAACATAAGGATCAATTATATTCCACAGAACCGCCTTTGTTCAAGAACAGAAGATGTACTAATGAACTGCCTGGGTTTCCTTTGAGTTCAGTTTACAGCCAGGTCTCTCTATCCACACTCTCTCTCTCCTCTCTCGGCCCTCTCTCCCTCTCATTCTCTCTCTTTCGTTCTCTCTCTCTCTCGTTTGCTCTCTCCCACTCATTCCCACTCTCTCGTTTTTGCTCTCCTTCTCCTTCTCCTTTTCTTCCTCTTTCCTACACACACACACACACACACACACACACACACACACACACACACACACACACACACACACACACACACACACAGCCCACACCATCAGTAATGGCATCGGTAGGAAATGTTGACGTTTGGAATTGAACAGTCGTTGAAAGCGATGCGGGGATAAAAGCCTGATATCCTACGCACTGGGGGATCTGCAGGGCTCCTCTGGCGACGAGCGAATGCTAATAAAAACCAACCATCGATATCTGGCTTTAATTAACCCTGCCGTGTACTCTCCGGAAACCGCAATATCTCCCAGTGTTCCAGGGGCGAGTTTAGTTGGTTTTCCCTCAGAAGGACGCAGAACATCTGCAGAGTTTAGAGGACACACCCCTCCACCCCCCCCCCCCCCCCCCCCCCCCCTCTCCCGCGTCTCCCCCCTGTCCATTCAGCTGAGCAAGATATCCCCCGAAATCCATCCGCACCGAAACAAAACACCGATGTTTCATCCACATTAAAGTGAGCTGAGAAGAGCTCCCTTGTAAGAGGGGGAGGGGGGAGGGGGGGGGGCCACGTCCCTCCCCCCCCAGCTCCGGAGCCACGCAGGCTGGTTAGTATTCTGTGTGATAGTACCGCAGACTTCCATCATCGGCGCGTTCTTTTGAAAGGCCCACAGATTGGTCGGATTGCCCACAGTGGTAGATAAAGGCTGTCTGGGTGCAGCGGCCCCTGGTTTCAATGTGTTCTTATGCTTCATAAGTAAGCGTTACGCAGGGCTGTGAGCGGCCAGTGCCGGCTAGCCACTTTATACAATTATTATTGCCGGGTGGATCGAGAACATGGAGTCCGGTTTTAATGCACGAGGAGGAAGAGGGTCACGGTGGTTATTCTATTAATTATTCATTAGGAGGGAAAACCATTCGTGACATTATCTTCTGAAACACATATATATATAAAACTAACCCTATGTAGATCAGATCACACCGTTCGAAAGATCCTGCTTAAAGGAATTAACTGACACTGATTATGTCATGTAATCCACTTTAAAGCAGAAACCTTTGTATATAAATGAGACTACTAGGGATAAATGGGTAGGGCTTGATGACAAATGCTTGGTTACTTTTCCTTGGCCAAGAGGCTTGAATGAATCTGTATAGAATCATAGCCTGTGTGTGTGCATGTGTGTGTGTGTGTGTGTACGTGTGTGTGTGTGCAGAAACCCATTTGTGTGTGCCTGTGTTGTTCCAGTTTATTTTGAATATTATATTACTTCCAATAATTTTCTGAAGTTGTAGTTCACTTTTCTTTTTTTGGTCCAACCATTTACATTTAAGTATTTAGAGATTCCAGCTTTCGGAAATTAACAGCAACCCGTTTACTCAGAAATGTATTCATTTATGCTTTTTTGGAATAATAACTACTGCAATACAGCTGAGACGTGCATCAATGGTTATCCAAACAAACGTCCTGCTTCTTATAGTTAGAACGCTAATTATAAATCGTGGCAAGCAGTATCAACAAAGCTTATTGAACAAAGATAGTGGCTATTCAACTCTGCCTCCATATTTTGCTAGTCTTTTAAAGGTTTAAAACGTAATTAGATTAAAACAACAACAACTGAACGACTGTCATAGTTGATTAGAATTCCGCCCTCAGGAGCTTCTGGTTAATCCATTATGGTTAACAGAAACAGACTAATAGGGTTAGATAGTTTGTAAAAAACGATAACTAACTGTAACTGTATTGCGTATTTACATAACCAAGTAAAACAAGACATTTATTGAGTTTTAATTTACGTCAATGCAGCGTTTCCTATAAATTGATTTATTTGATGCACAGAATCAACATGGACCGCCACATATTGACTTTCACAATTTCTTTGTGAAAGTCTAAAATGGGTAAATTTTTTTAGGACAGTTCTGCAGAGCATATTGACTCCCCCAAAACATGATCATGGGCCAGAGGAAGGGTTGTTATAGACGGCTGAATCCTGGAATAAAATCAATGCCGAGTTCACAAACGGTTAGTTGTAGGGACATAACAAACCAGAAAACTTCTTATCAAATACACTCGCTCAACCCCATGGAGAACTACACTCCTTTTAGGCTATCTATGTGCTCTACATTCACACGGGACCTCCACCGGCTGCATCTCATCTCTATCACTTTACCTGCTTTTCCCTGTTGCAGAGCCTGCGTGATACACTCCTTAACAGCCATTTCAATGTTTCATCCATTGGGTCCATTTTGACGGGCTACTTTGTCATTTGTCTATTGTGTAGGAATATTGACCGAACGATGGCTCCTTAGAGAGGAGTACTGCTGGCCAACCGCCACCTCAGCAGGTACGCACGGCTAGACACACAGAACTCATAGCGCTGATAACATCTTTAGTGCAGTACACAGCACAAAGTAAACACAGGCCAGTAAGAGAGTTCAGTCTAAATGTTCTTGCTTTGCTCGTTCATGGATTTGCATTGATTAGCCTTTTTACCTAATTGATGGCACACTTCCCTTAACGAACGTAGTTAACTCTGTTGTCTGACTTCGCGCCAAAGAAATTATGTATCAGTGGCTGAAAAGGTGTCTATTGTGGAAATGTTTGTCATATACACTTGTAATGTTGTAGATATTCATGCCTGTTTGTGTAGACGATACCTAAGCTGCAATGCATGACCCTCTCTCTGCCTACAACACAAACGCATACACTCTCACTCACAGACCCCCCTGACTGCTAATAATAACACAGTTCAACTTTACCTCAAGCAAGAGAGGAATCAAGCACTTGTTTTAGTTGATGAGTAAAAGGAGTGAAACTAATTTCACTATTATAACAGTTTCCTGACTTTCAATTACATTTAACTTGACCACGCAACCACCTCTTTCAGGGATTCTCTCCTTCCAGTAAGGTCATGCATGACTTAATCATTCTTTGTGCATCCAATCTATTTACATGGTTGTACCCAATGATGGACCTCAATAGCTCCAATACGAACTAGCATATAAAGGAGAGCATACATAATATGAATACACTGCTTGTATCGCTCCACAAAACACAGCACATGGAAATGTATTGCATATAATATCGTTTTAAATCACACGGTAAGTTAATCTTCAATGATTCCAATCTTTTCCACGTAAATTCAAATTCCTATCCATGACTACGACACACATAGAGGCATACAAATACAAACGCACACACCAACCCACATAACATACGCACACACACACCATCACAAGCTCACACCCACAACCAAGCTCATACAAACAAACCAACTCACACAAAAACCTACACACACACACACACACACACACACACACACACACACACACACACACACACACACACACACACACACACACACACACACACACACACACACACACACACACACACACACAACACAGTTTAGTGGGTGAGCGGGAGAAGTGGGAGGAGCTTCTGGGCAGGATAGCAGCAGCATTCCAAGACCAGGGAGAAGCTCCTGTGTCCAATTTAAAAGTGAGGTTTGGGAGTTGAATCTGCAGCAAAGGGCCCATAATTGGCATCCTTCTTGTCTTATTAAAGACGAGGAGCACTGAGACGGATCCCCAAAGCAAAAGGTTGGCCTTTATTAGAATCCTCTGTCAACTGAAACATCCGCAGAAGGGACTCAATTAAGCCGAAAGCAAATGCATCCCCCTTTGAACTGTTTATTGTTTTCAAGAGATAATTAAGGTTGATGACCTTCATAAACTTCATAAAGACAAACAAAGCGATGGCTGGTTGTTTACTCGGGTTTCCCTTCAGAACAGATGGCTCCTGCTAGTTCCCTGCTATCATTATTATCAGAGTTGATTTATTGACCTTTTTTGTATTTATTTATTTATTAAGGAATGTATGCTGAATCGATTATTCCTTCAAGGTCCAGTGTGTCGATGTTGCTAGCAACCAGTGGTGAGGTTGCAGATTGCAGCTCACTGAATCCCTCCCCCTCCCTACCCTTTCCTTTCTAGCGACTACGTTGGCCTGTACTGGCCTGTATTATATAAGGTGCCGGAAGATACTTCCAAAATGATGTCACCATCTACGACAGCATCGAGTACCCCGGTGTGAAAGGATATGGTTCCTTTTTACGTTTGAATTGTATTTCGGTATTAAGTAAGAGTTTCCACTCCCAACGTGGTTAAAATGCCACATTCTAAGGTAACAAAGACACAACCATTCTTATTTAAATGGTACTACACTAATTAAAACAAAGACATTTGTATTATGTTTCATCCCTGCATCGTCCGTCCTGCTAGATGCCACTCAATTCCACACACGACACATTAAATTATTTTGCTCCTTAATTGCCTTCAGAGTACCCATCCTTTCCCAACCATCAGAATACCAAAAAGTTTAAACTGAATAATTTTCCTCCTCCGTAATTCCGAGCCAAGATCAGATGCAGCCTCGCCAAAAGCTGGAGGAAGATCCAGACCTCAATCCCCCCCCCCTCAGCCCCACCCCCTCCCACGTCTCCGTCGAAAACCAATTCAGCCTCTGCCCTGAGACCCTCTTAAAGCAGTGGTGTTCACCGAGGCCGACGGACTGGGACAGGCTTGACGGATTCACTGCGTGCTCCTTCTGGCCCAGTAAAGCGTGTGGTTGGGTTTTATTTTTTGTACTAGCATGTGACACTCGATGGCCACAGACTTAATCCCTCAGTGGAGGGATTAAGTTATTACAAAAAAGAATTGTCGTTTTTTTTTTGTTCTTCCTCATCACCAGCTTGGGTCCGTTGTTCAAGTGATTGTCACCGACTCATCGGTTGAGTGTAGTCTTAATGACACAGCACTGCACCGCCCACCCAACCGTCCTCCCACCCGCGTGGACCCCCACAGGGCCACCCAGTAGCACCATTAACACTGAGCTGCAGTGGCAGTTTTCTCCCTCTGAGTCATATTTAGAGAATCGCTGACGTGCTGAACCAATGTGACAATTAGCATTTCTCTTTGCTTGTTGCTGTTTTAATAACCCTGCGGAGAGGGGGCTGCGGGTTCACAGCTCCTTCATCAGCGGAACGCCGCCTTTGTTTTAGTTTTTTTACCAAGGCCCTGGAATGTCGCGTCTCATGCTCGGTTATTGTTCCCCCCTTCCTTCTCCCCGTTGACTCCTCTATCGGCTTGTTTCTGGAAAAGTGTTTACCGTGACTTCACGAGCAGGCTGGGGCTCTCTGAACACTTGTGTATTATACAATTTTGTTCCAAATTGTTTCTCTTTTGTACAAACAAGTCTCCGAACACAAGCGGTTTCATTACCGCCCGTAGGTGAGCAAAGGTTCTACGACTGGGGTGAAATATGAACGCGTTAACATGGCCATTCAGTCAGGTAGTTTGTCTTGTTTATTTTATGTAATTGTTCGAACCCCAACCCCCACCCCACCCCCCATAATTTGAAATGAATGTGCTGGCTCAAAATAATAAAAAGGAAAGCTTGCATATTCTATGCACTCTGGTCGGACATGATTTGCCAACTAAGGCATTTAATTATCAGACTACGTGAATGTATTGTATATGTTCATTGTTGG
The DNA here is from genome assembly GCF_026213295.1 of Gadus chalcogrammus. Taxonomy (NCBI): domain Eukaryota; kingdom Metazoa; phylum Chordata; class Actinopteri; order Gadiformes; family Gadidae; genus Gadus; species Gadus chalcogrammus. Next base: position 22,758,930 of record NC_079414.1, on the reverse strand, counting down.
CCGATACAATTGGCCATGTTCCTTAAAAAACGACCTCCGTCCATCGTAGAGATCCATAGTGTGTTCTAATGTTTCCATAAGAAAGCAATCCCTCATTGTACTCTGAAATGAGGCGTCAGACGACACGAATATGTGGAATAATTGAGAATAATGTTATTCACGTTATTTTAGTCTTGTCCTTAATGGAAAATTCCCTGATTCCCTGAAAGCGCTTTGTGCGTTAATACAATAAAGGGACAAAGACTTGTGATCATCAGATTAGCTCTGTATATGGAGTTGGCTCTTGGACACAGTTCCTGTAAGTCGAACAGAAAACTCAGTATTAAGTATTGTTAATTAGCCACAGGGCCGTACGATACCAGTGCTCATTTTCAACAATTTCCATTTTGCTTTGTCGTACTGTTTACATATTATGTTTTATTTACTGACTATTTAATATGAATGGAACTGTAGGGAAGGCTGCATTATACAGGCCGGACCCCCATGGAGATGTATTATCAAATGAGTATTATTTAGAAAAGTATCTTATGGGAACTAGAGATTTGCTTTTCTGATGTGGCTCTTAGATCTTAAAGACATTTGTTGTGTGCTTTGCAACATCAGTTCTGTCAGGAATCTCTCATGTCATAGATTTAAACATTGGGTATACAATTCATTTTGGTTGTATGATTCCCCTCTTATCTGGTGCTCCCGGCTGTATTATTTAAAGCATGTCATAAAGATGTCAGATACAGAATAACAACAGCATACCAACATTTGATGACTGGGAGCACTATTCAATCCCCCATGGGGTACATCAGACATCTCAACCCATTGTGTAGGTTAGATGCAATACAGAGCAGAACCGAAGCAGTTGGAGGCTGGGGGATGGTAGTGGTAGGCGTATTTCTGCTCAGCCCACTCAACTTTGCAGAACGAGTGTTTGAGATGGAAGCTCTTAAATTGATCGCCTATCGGTGTACGTAGGTTTTGATTGTCAGCCGATACGGGCGCATGGCTAGTCTCTCGCCAGAGCTAAGTATGCTCATTTGAATGTTGTTTCTGTACATTCTTGTTACATTATGAAGACACAGACTCTCTGCTGTCGCCGTCATTTCTTGGTCATGCAAAACATTTGCATTGTCTACTAAGAAAGAACACAAAAAAGATGGATAAGACGATATGACCTTGACTGACCATAAAAGCAGGGTTACAAAGTAGATAGAAGGAGGGATTTTAGTTGGTCTTGGAGGGGAGTCGCTGCATATGATGTTCGATGGGGGACCAATCGGGTCAAGTGCCCGACGTACTTACAACAAAGTCCATATCTGTGTGTTCCCGTAGGCTATCGAACTGTGTTGCGATTTTAACAGTGTACAATATACTGGACATGACCATGATCTATAGTCTATACGATGTGTGGGATAATTGAATGACGCCAGGAGATTCCTACCATCTCGGTGTCCTTGCACTTCCAGACCTTATATTTAACGATACTGGATACTGAGGTCATCATTCACGTGCTATCGTTAACCAATGGCAGGCATCAGTGTATAAGTAGGCGTCGTGCAAAAGATGAACTATTTAGACTAGTTGGCACCCTACCCCATCGTGCCAAATGCGACTCTACATGTAAATCGCGTAACCAGACATTTTGTTTGTGCAAGCACACGTTTGTATGGGTGGAGAGGGGGTTTGGATGGGTGGAGAGAGGTTTGGAGAGGTGGGGAGAGGTTAGCATAGTTCATCAGTTCAGACCAAGATTGACGGACAGAAGGAAAGATGAATGATTTAGAATCATGTTCTTTGCAAAAACGTAAAGGTAACATTATCTGGCCCAAGAAAGAGTTGAAAGTAGTCCAAGACTGCACGCCTCCAACATATGCCCTTTCAGGCTTATGCTTATGCTCTCAGTGCACTTGAGGATTTCACTTTCTGATTGACAGCTCTAAGCGGGCTCGCCCAGCTGTTCTGGGGGCTTGTTTTCAAAGTATGGCATATCTAAGTTCTGTTATTTCAGGTTTTTTTTGACTGAAAATCCCCCGAGTGGAGTTTCACAAAAGGCAAAATGATACTTGTAGATAAGACCCAGTGTCAGTGTATCAGCATAACACATATCAAATTGTGGTAATTGAGGAATTCACAAAAGGCAGACGAAAGATAAAATATATATTTCTTCAAACATTTCATTTTTGTGGCGTGAAATGTGTGCACATAGACTAACCCTGATGCATGAAAAGTATTAAAAGTCCTGTGTGCAAAATGGAGGTGGGCACCAAATCCCCACCCTTCTCATATTTCCCTTTCGAATGACTACTGTGCCCTGCACCGGCCCTTACTGGCCTGTACTGGCCTGTATTGTCTCTGGTTCCAGTACATACTTCCAGAATTATGTAAGTGTCAAGTTAAGGGATTATTTTTGTAAAACCATAGGTGTTTTTACATTGAACACGATTGTTCCTTGCCTTTTGTTCCCACTTCAATAAAATAATCGAAAGATCAGTAGCTGAATGGGACTGTAAATATTCGCCGTTATTATCGTTTTGCAAAAAAATAACATTTTGACGGGATGACGTGTGCAGTGAGAGCCTACTTTTAGTTATTGGAGAGGGAAACTTAGAAAATGTATGTTTCCACAACATGGATGCATCAAAGAATGCACACCCACTTCATAATCATTATCCCCTCATCCACATAGGTCTGTGTTGATACGTTGACTGCAGTTGATGTCCCTTCTAGGCTACCATAGCACCGTGGTGGTGTAACATGGTGGGCTCCCTGAAAGAGGTGTTTAATAGAGCACTTCACTTCACTAACACATCCGTAATAACAGTATTACTGCTTTGTGCTGTGATGATAGCTTTTAAACCAGACTTAATAAAAAGGAGAACCACTTAAAGGCAAGTGAGCAGGCCCCTGGTTTTGGTTCTCCAGCACGCTTTCGTGAGTTAAACCAAGCAATCGCAAAAAGCTCTGTCAAGATCTTCCTAATTCTTTCTTAATTAACAATAATAAACAAAATAGGAAAGTCCTCCTTGCTTTAAAACAGGGATCAGGCGTATGGATTCCAGTGTGCGGCGTGTTGTTTTGAATTAAGGCCTAGAGATATATTATATGCTTCCTCTACCAGAACGAACACGGGAAAAGGTACCTATTACTCTGTATGCGCTTTCTTTTGATTCTAATATCATGCCAATCCATATCTTTTTATAGTCTCAAGTCCACGGGGCTGAGATGAAAACCACTGCTACAGCACGCCATGATGTGCTGCGCTCATCGGTTCTCCACTACCTTAATGCCGAGCTCACACTTTCGTTGACTATTGTGGTTACTTTTTGCATTGATTTTCGTTCGCTGCAGCTCGATTTTCCCGGACCTCTTGTTTAAGAAGTCAGCCATTGCGGGATTTGTGAAAGAAATTATATATATATATACGTGAAACCTTTGCATCGGCAACAGAGCCCTGAGATGCTATGACTTATGAGTAACGACGTAACCTGGCACTCGCACAAGAAATATTGGCATTGATTTCTGCAATATCAATATTTCACTTCATTTGTACAGCACCTCTCATGCAGCATTAAATGGATGGATTTGGAACTGCAACCGTTACTTACCTGTGTTCAATTGAAAGTTTAGTTTGAGGCTTGTGTCACTCAATAAACTAATTAGGAATAATTTATGTAAAAGAAAAATGAGCCCACAAAATTGTGTCATTTATTCAAGCGTCAACGTGATGGTCTCACACACACACACACACACACACGTCTGCCACACACATACACACACAAACACATACCCACAGGCGGGCACTCTGTTTTAATTTTCAAAGTGGTTCGTCAAAAAGGGCCACCATGTGCCAAACACTGTATAACATGTTATGGCTTTGAAGTGTGTCCACCAGCTGCCTCACGGCTTGGCACGCGCTATCAAAGCAGTATATTAGCTTTGGACAGCCACCGAGGGAAAAAACAAAAGCACACCCTAACCAAAAGAGTATCATTGTCTATGACATCTAATCTCCATGCATCTTTATGCATTATCAGAGAGCCAGCAAGTGAGATGGAGATAAATCGCAGGACAGAGCGAGAGAGAGCGAGAGAGGGAGAGATAGAGCCAGATGAAGTCAGGACGAGGGGTTAGGAACGGAGGAAGTCAAGATGCAAATCCGTGGCCTGAGATTTGATCTAGAGGACTTGTGTCAGAAGCACTGACATAAATGATGTATCACCGCGGGCTCATCAATAACACTCAAAGAGGACCTAATGGAAGTATAGAACTGGGATAGATAAGAAGTTTTGCCGGGAGCTTTCATAAATCAGCCGCTCTGAGTGACCTATTTAAATGTGAGCCGGCGTGACATCCGCATACATTACAAACACGGACACATGCACTGTGGGGGGGAGAGGATGCTGTTGTTGTGGCGGTAATCATCACAGACAACTTAAGCACACGTACTTAAGATTCGGAAGCGGTTTGTGGGTTGTAAAGTTTCCCGAGAGGGGATTTGACGTGACTTCAGCATGCTGTTTTCCCCCTACTGGGTTGTGTTAAGGTGTTAGCGATAGTGAAATGTTGTTTTGTTTAGGAGGCCTTTTTTGTTTTGGAGGACTTTTCCGAAGCGACACAAAGTGAAGATATGCATGCCATGTAACAGAGATGAATACTTTATACTCTATCTTAATTTCATTCAATCAAATTTCACGATTGAATATTAATGGTGGTTATCATTATCATTATTATCAATATCTGCTGAAAATGGACAAAATATGTCAGGGATTGAGACGGATAGATAATTACTTCATTTGTCCCTGAAGGGTATCTATGTTGATGGACAAAAATGTACGTAATGACTATGAAATCCAGAAACGTATGATGCTCAATTCCAAACATTCACGCTGATAACACAAATTCACACACCACGGCTTTTGTCATTAACAAGCAATTCTACATCTTTTCCCTCAAATGCGTGTGGACACATATGCGACAGCGTATTCTCCTTCACCTAATCATTTGTGTGGGAATTTAAGCGGCACCCTCCTAATGACTCCAGGTTGGAGCCAAACATCACCTGGAGTCCATCTCATTTGGACGCATCCCGCCATTTACCACCACAGGCCATGTCGTTGCTCGCACTTCCTGTGAGAGAAGGAGGAAGTGACCTTTTAAAAGGCTGTTGAGCATCTTGCCACCAGACGGTACTGTAGAAAGACCAAAGTACACCCTAATTCCCCAGCTCAGGGGGGAACGCAAATAGATGTGTGTGGATGGGCACCAGGTGCAAGCGACTGTCTTGCGACATCTTGATTCATCACAATTTGTCTGTGCAAATCCTCTTTGTGTTCTTTTTTCTTGTGTTATAAACTTGTATTACACGAGTCAGGATACAGGGCTGCAGGAGTGCACAGGGCTTTGGAGCCTGTTTTTATTTGTCTCTGTAAATCCATACACATACACTGTTTGGTGGGCGTACACAAACATACTATTACCTTGATGGCTATGGGTCTCATGCAAATGAACACACGCAACATTAGACACGAGAATACAAACATAATGAGCTTATACTCATGCTTGACCTGTCCACTCCTCCTTTGTAGAGCACGTTCAAAATAGCTTTCAAGCAGTAGAAGGTAGAAGACGGGATTCAGGGATTCAAACTAACGGCCTTAAAACCATCGCTAACACTATTGGCTTGGGGAGGGAACCTGGCTTCCTTGAAGCATAGCTCTAGTCTAGCTAGTGCAGCTGTACTCTGGGGTACGCTCTTAAGCATAGGGTTCTGATGCAACAGATCATTTAGTTAAAGCGTTGGAAGAAAGGAATAAAAGACAGTAGATGGATCTGTTTCAACGCAGGGTGTCTGGGGACGTGAAGGAAAGCTCCCATGCCCCCTCCAGCGGGAACCAGCAATCATATCGACTCGACTGTGAGTAGGTAGATGGTAAATGGTAAATGGATTGCATTTTATAAAGCGCTTTTCGAACCAAGTGGCCAATCAAAGCACTGTTCAATATTGCACAGCGTACAAACATTCACCCTTTCATGCACACATTCACACGCCGACGGCGGTGTCAACCATGCAAGGCGACAGCCGGCTCATCAGGAGCAGTTAGGGCGAGGCGCCTTGCTCAAAGGACACCTCGACACTACACACGCCGCGAATCGAACAAGCAACCTTCCGGTTAGCAGCCAACCCGCTCTACATTCCGAGCCACATGGCTCCCCAGGTAGGTAGGTAGATCTTAGACGCTGGGAACGGCGATGTAATGAATGATAAAGCTTGGCAGCTAATTACCGGCGGCGAGGGGCTATGTTTTGTTCAGTCCTGTTACAGGATCGGGGCCTGGGCAGCTGGGCCAGAGCGGCCGCAGAAACAGCGCGGTATTCTCTGTCACAGCGAATGGAAATTGCAGCTTTTCACGTGTGGAGAAAAATGAAGAGAGATGGGAGGGAAGGGGACAAGGACGAGGATGAGTTGAAAAATGAATGGCCGGCGCGACGAATGGGAGAATGAGGAAATGTAAATGTAGAGGAAATTCTAGGTTGGTGAACGTACTCCAAGGCAGGGAAAGGACAAAGTGAGGTTTAAGGAGGAAGAGGGAAGTTTTGTAGAGTTAGGTCAAGGAGACGGACGTCTGGGCGGATCAGCGCTGACAGATACATACAGGACAGAGCTGCGGCCGGAGACAGGGGACTGGAAACTATTTAAGCTAAATGCCAATTAGAAATAGATTTTGAATCAGTCAGGTCCAGTTGTCCGCTGAAGGATGAATATCTCTCTATCCGAAAGAACTGTCGTGCTGCTGATAAATAAAGGGAAAATATAGTCTCAAACTAAATTAATTAATAGTTTGAAAATTAAAAAGATTGTTGACAAATTTAAATATTTCATAAAGCTAACTTTGCGGAAGCGTCATTAACAATGATTTACTGTATTTGTGATGTCTTTTGTGAAAGATAACTAAGTAAAGTAACTTTTGGAGTGGTTTGCTTTGAGGCACTTTCTCCAAGACTCTAACTCCCTGATCGGTTTCCTCTTTGGGTTACTCTCTCTCCTCAAGCCAGAACTTGTGAAACGTCCCTGTTCTTTCGATTCAGAGTTAGCTGTTCTTTTGTAAGAATAACTGTGACAGCCCGGCCCCTATAGGCTTCCCTCCCCTCAAAAAAAATAAAAATAAATGAAAAAGATTACATTCTGCTATCATCTATTTGACCAACATCTTTGGAAAGCATGGGCTTCTGCATTGCTCCACACATGAATGATATCAAGAAACATGGAATATGGAAAAGACAGCTTGAAAACCCCCGAGGGATTCTTACAATCGTACATGGCTTGTTCAAGCTAAACACTGTCTGTCATGGTGTTATTAATACATATGTCCAAATATCCCTTTGGCTTGACCCAAAAAATTAACCATCCGCATGGTTAATGCCAACAGTACTTTGTCTGATGATGATGACGGCTTGTGGTGGTCCGGAACGGCATCTCTGTCTCTGTTAAAGCCGCACACCTAAACCACCACAAGGGTTCATAGAGAACGACAACACTGTCACCATGGCCCCCACATACATAATGGATGTCAACTCGGGCCCCGCGAAAGAATTATCCTGTGTCCCCGTTTATCACTCCTAATCATTTCCTGCAGATTTCTGGAGACCAGTGTTATTGAGTGCATCTATCTTTCCATAGCCGTGCCTCGAGACATGGACAGATAGCCCTGGCTGAAAGATTAAGACACTCCTATAGTCGAACAGAGACCACCTGACGGTCCCTAATAACTGCTCTTCATCTCAGTGCACACTTGGCCATAAATACGCACAATTTACTATTTATAGTGATTATCTCTTGGGGGGATACTAAACATTCTCATTAAATGCACTTCTGCATTTAGCTCGCAGAGCCAGCAAATTATCAAATGACTCTGGGGTCCACGGTGACATAGGTTGGTCGTGATAGCCGACCGGAAGGTTTCAAACTTTTTAAAAACATCCGGGGCCCTGCACTGAGGCTAAGGTGCTGGGTGATATATGCTTTAGTGATTTTGCCGTGATATAATGTAGCATGAAATTAGAAAATGAGTCTGTCTGTGCTTACCAAATTAAAGAGTTTTATGTTTCTATGTTCAGAATAAACAGGTTGGTCTTTTAAACTGTTTAATGTAATGGTTATGTTTCGTCTCAGATTTTCGAGCTGACAGAAAATGTTTTAGTTTGAATTCTCTTTATCATAGTCTGCCGTTATTCTGGTGATTCAATTATCAGAACTGCATCTTACGTTTTTTTTACATCTATTTCACATTGATGCATTGACACGTACTCATCTTTTAATGTTTTTTGCTCCATTAGATTGAACCCTCCAGGGTGCTTTTTAACAAATCAGTACAATCTTATGTAATCTAATTGAGAGACCTCTACACATGTAGAAACTTCTAGGAATACAATGATTCAGGTGGTTTGATCGTCACATTACCGTGTCTCTGGCACAGAAAGACTTAAAATCAACAGCTATCATCCTGCGAACGATATGTATACATATATATATACATATACATACATATATATATATATATGTATCAACAACATCTCTGCCTTTATATAAAGAAACAGGCATACAGTACACATTTGATATACTAACTTGATCTAGTCAGATAGATGGAAAGATAGATTGATTGATAGCTAGATTCATCGACATACACACAGATGGATGGATCGATGCAGTGCATTTCCCCAGAGACCCTGAGACTGCCCACCCATCCACGTACTTTACACATGTTCCCTGAGGCAGGACTTCATGGCACTGCCATACACCGAGCCTCAAACCCAGCGCCCGCTCTGTGCAAAAGTACTTTAAAATGACTTCAAGTATACCTCTACATTATTCATGAACCTGTCCAGCATTATACCCCGCACAGCCCCCCCCCCCCCATCTCCGCTTTTGCGTGTGACCAGTCAGAGGTCACGACCCTCATTAGAAAATGCTACCGAGAAGGGTTGAAGGAAGACATTTTGTAGATTGCTGAATAGTCTGAATGGAATTTGAATATCTTTGAAAAAAGTTTTTTCCCTCCCTCTCCACCCCCTACCCGTACTCTCTATCTCTCTCCCTCTTGCTCTCTCTGTTTCTGTCTCTCCCTCTCTTTTTACTCTCCCGCTCTCGCTCTCTGTCTTGTTTTCTATCTCTCTCTCTCTTTGCCCACGCTCTCTCGCTCACAGTCTCTCTCTATCACTCGCTCTCTCTCGCTCTCTCGCTCCCGGCCTCTCTCTCTCTATCTCTCTGTGTCTCTCTCCCTCTCTCCAGCTCTCTGTCTCTCTCTCTCTCTCTCTCTCTCTCTCTCTCTCTCTCTCTCTCTCTCTCTCTCTCTCTCTCTCTCTCTCTCTGTCTCTCTCTGTCTCTCTCTCCCTCTCTCCCGCTCTGTCTCTCTCTCTCTCTCTCTCTCTCTCTCTCTCTCTCTCTCTCTCTGTCTCTCTCTCTTAGCGGGGTGTAGCTGGGTAGGCCACTGCTGGCTGCGCCACCACAGCACTGCTAATCCTGTGGAGAAACACTTTCCCGTTGCGCCCGCAGTACCATTTCACTATGTAATCACCTAGCTCATGAAAATTGCAACGGCAGTGAATAATTTAAAGTGTCTCTGTTAGAAAAGATGTGTTGCACTGTGTCATAACCACGGCAGCACCAACATTGGAGAGGAGGACGGTGCAGTAGATAAAAAGGAATCTGAGTGGCTGATTTTTTTTTCCTTTTCTTTGTCATTTATAGTGCTCACATTATATATTCCACTGTTCCCAATCTCTCTTTCATTGTAACTGCGGGGCTCATTTTCAATTGAGACGAAGCATGAAAGCAGCATATAAGAACAGGAGAGGGGATTTAATCAGCTGGCCTTGGGAAAATAATCCTCGATACATATGGATTGACTTAGCACCTTACAGGCAGCACATGTAAAAATGTTCTACGTTACATAACTTTGAAAAGCTTGGCAAAGATTCAGGTGGTTACGTTTTGGACACTTCACAAATAATACAAAACTGTGAGAGAATCACAGCAAGAATAAGCATTGGCCGATGATTGTTGCCGTGGTGATTTGGTTTGATTGACTGCAATCAAGACAACCCGAGGTTTACACAGCTGAAGATTATTCCTCCGGTTTGAGTTCCCAACAACAATACGCTTTTGCTTTATCTTGGAACGTTCTACAAATCATCCAAGTCAAGTTCTTACGTTTTGTGTTCATATATTATTCAGCCGAAAATGGATTTGAAAAGCTCATAAATAGTTAAATGAGTCTTTGTAATGGTAATGAATATGATCATTTCAATAAGAGGGGGTGTGAAATCACTGGAACCCTTTAATCAAGATGCTTGTTAAATTATGAATTTCATATAGGTTTAATAAGAATGGGCAATAAGCGCTACAGCTTGTTTCAATTCTTCGTTTTACTTTTAATTGATGGATGTAAAAAAAAGACGGGATAATAATATCTCATAAACTTCCAGTGTTATATATATTTAATACATGAACTAGCTTTCTCAACGTAGCAATAGGAACATCATGCATACATAATTTTTACACAAAATAAAAACCAAATGCAGTTTGTGCAATCTATATTGGGTAAAACAGCATACAATACAAACACTCAGTAACTACTGCTGAAAAATGGATGCGAGAAAGGCAACACAATTGAACAGAACCACCATTCAGGGGGTCGAGCCGATTTTACAAACGGACAAGGGTGGGTGATGGTTCGACCCGCGGTTGCTCCCTTGATGAGCGTTATCGTTTCCTACCCAAACGAGCTGCTGGTTGCCTTGAAGAGGCCGCCGCCGCACTCACACATGAGTGTGTGGGGATGTAAAGGGCTTCTGAGTGGCTGCAGAGACTGTAGGAGAATGCTGCACGAGGCGGTTATCCATCGGAACGGCCCTTTGAAACAAGTGCCGGCCCCTAAATATAGTTAGAAGAGTACATCTCCAATAAGCTCATCTGTATCCAACTCATATTGTACACGTCGGCATGTATACCTCACTCCCACACGTCCTGAGCGATTATAAGTGCAGGGCGATGATGGGTTTCAAAGGACGATGGCCCTGAACCTTGACCCTGTGTATAGGATCAATAACAGTATTTTGTATACGAATCGAGCATAATGTGGGGTTTGTTCATATTACTATTGAATAGGTATGACGCCCCCATCTATAGAGTTAGACCGTGTCCCTTTGCTTGCCTCGGTCTGCCCTGTAGCCCCACCGTCTCAGGCTCTCCGGGCTTTGTGCTGCTCAACAGCTATTATGGCTGAAGTGCGATTGAAGTTGTGCTGTTCTGCAGCTGCTGCTGCTGCACTGGGGCGACGCACGTGTTACAAATGGCTGTACCGCGGCGAAACGGAAGAATCTGCAGAAAAATACTGCCTGTTTAAGCAAATCCTTCCAATTCATAATGTGGGAGTTTTAAAAAGCAATTAACCCCCATGTTGTACCGCTTCCAAGAGAGCTTCTGAATGGCTGCAGATGCGCTGCCAGAACTCACGGAGCAGAAGAAGAAGTAGTCAACACACTTAAGAAGTTAGTTTTCTCAACAGAAACAAATCAGGAGTTGACCAATCGAAGATTCTCATGTTGAGACACTAGCTTTCGAAACAGTGGGTCACCCGTTTCCAGGTTACCCTGACATGTTGTTGGTTTTGTTCCTCGTAGAAACAGGCAACCGACAAAGGAAATATGTTCATGAGGGGAACGCGACGAGAAATCTCCCTCCTGATTGGTCCGGCTGCTGTAAGCCAGGCTGGTAAATGCCATCACATTTACAACGCCCGCGGTGTATTGTGATCTTGTGCAGAGTTCTCCCCACGCAGAGTCGGCTGAACATTTGATGGTCTCCATGGGTCTTCTATTGAAGTCTCTCTCTCTCTAGCCTCAGGACACATATAGTGTGTATTTATAGCCCAGATGGACCCGACAGCTCCTGTGCATTTACTGTGTAGGATTTTCCTTTCAGCCCATGTAATTAAATGGCATATCACCATGCAGTTATTCGTTTGTATAAAAAAAAAAATACAGCTTTTTCAATTTTGTCCTCGAAGGAAATTTCATTGGGCTTTATGCCTGAATCAAAAGTCATCATTTTGAGAAAACGAATACTTGCTGAACATGTGATGACTGGTACAAGTTAGTGGTGTGAATGTCTTTGTCTTTGTGTGGTTGTGTGTGAATGTGTGTATGAGAGAGAGTGTGCATGGTGCTATACTCATCATATTTCATATGTAAGGCTAACTCCCCCTAAATGAGAGAAATGATTGTGTGAATTGTGGTAATTACTCCTGAGTTTTGGAAAACACTGAAATGTCAGATCCCAGATGTCAGAGCACATAAATCCTGGAGCTCAACTCGCAACAATCCTTCATGAGGATGTCACCAACATTTTACCCTTTCCCATTGATATTCCATTGGCATCTAGTCAAAAGGTAAGTTTAGTCAATTTAAATGCGCAGCATCTGTTCTTTCATTCCCATTGCTCTGGTATTGGCCAAACCTATTAACTATCAAACAATTAAAAATGGGACATACCAATCACTCTGTGCTACAATCAACTCAATGAGTAAAGTGTGCTTAATCTATTTCCTTTGCTCTTAAGGTCAGTCTATCATTCTAATCTACATGCTACAACCTCCCATTTCAAAAGTAACTGCTGAACACCGCTTCTGATGGAAGTTGAATGCTGCTTTTTATGTCCTTTAAATCCAAAGTCAATTTGGTTATTTTCTCACTTTCTCAATTCAATGCCACATAGCATTCTGGAGAATGGTTGTTCAATGGTCAGCCATTGAACAGCACAGTCGATTAAATAATGATTTGAGGCCATTCATGCGAAATCCTATGTGAACCGCATGAGGTTTCAACGGTTTGACAAGGTTTCCGTACAATGAACCTAAGTGAATCAGAAGCATGCACAAATAACACCGTAAACAACAGCTTCTGTAGCAAAGATTAGAACTCATTAGCATTCATTAATTATAGCAATTCCTTCACCATTAGTAACCTTTACCACCATGAAATTGCCTTCATGCTCATTAAATTTGCCACGAAGACGACAGGCCCTATAATTACCAAGGTTGTTAACAAGGATTAAATGTATATATTTAGTAATTATATCGAACACAAAGTAACAATATAACAAAAGCTTCTTTCTAAGCACATTTTTTAGAAAGACACAGCATACTGTCAGCCTTATACAATCCCTTATTCAACCTTGCCAGGTTATACCGATGGAGCCCAGTAGTCAGATTTCGGATTATCCCCTTTGGTGTGTCTTCAGATCCTGAATAATTGGTTGAAATCAATAGCGGTACAACACACAATATTAAACTATAGATTACACGCCTTCCCCTCTTTATCCCGCCAAGCGTTGAGCTAATGGAGCATTTATTCCTAAGGATAGGAGTCTCTAAGTGAAGTTCAGGAAGAGGAACATTGGTGTATTATAATCCCCTAGGGATCCAGTCCCTTGGTGGAACAGATGTGTTCTAGTAGCTCACTGGCACACTTGTGTTGATTGCAGCCAATACATTATGTCCAGTGAAAATGCAGCGTATGGAATATATTGTGGGTGTATTTTCTGTAGTGTTCAACAAGGGGCAGAGAGATGTGATTAAGCTGCTTAGCCAGAACTAAACTCACTCAAGCAAACTTGTCTTTATGTTTCTACTTAAGCTCAGAGGGTCGTGTGAGTGTATTCATGTGGACGTTGTCAACATCTTGTTATTGGCAGGGAGAGAAGCAGTCCAAATACTTCCAACCCGCTTATCATATTTTTTAGACGAAGGAAATTGAACAATGTATGAAAACAAAATACTGATTTGATTGGAGGCTCTAACCTCCAATATCCTGTACAGCAACCAAACATCCTGTCTTTCCACCTACTCTCATGACTCTTTGTCTGCCAAAGCCCGGGAACCGTAAGTGGACGAATGTAGACGTCTAATGATCATTCAGCCGTTGGCTCTTTTGTCAGTACTGGTAGCATCGGCTTAAATGTCACTCGTCTCCACTATAATCAGAGACGTGCCAAACTAACTCGGTGAGTATAGTTTTCTACTAAAGTGAACTTTAGAGGAGGAGGGAGCTGAGGCAAACTTGATCCCCCGCTGACAAGAAGCATTGCAAGTGTCAGCAAACTGTTAGTGTATATATTTCCTGCAGTCATTGGCGATTCCTCACATGCACAATAGTTAATGATTTTTCATGAAAAATTGGCTACTGGCGGTGCCACCAATGCAACCCAGTCTACATCTTAATCGCAACGACACTTAAAAAGGTCACAGTGTTGAGCCCTTGAACATGTTATTTGAAACTCCAGCAAAAAACTCTATCATAATTCATTGACCCAAAATATTAAAGATATGCTACATGCCACATCTTTGCTCTAGCTTAGTGCAGATTAGCATTATTGCCAATGGAATTCAACCATTTTCCTTCTGTACACCGATTGTAGGCTATGTTTCATGGCCATTGTGCGCTAGTGGCGTTTTTGTAGATCTCTCAGGATGTAATTAAAAGGTGTTTTCTTTCCCTTTCCCTCCTTTTTTCATAGTAGGGGTGGAACCACATTAATTTTAAATAATGATGATGATCTCTGCTATGATAGGTGATCTATTCCCTTATTAGACTCCACAGTATTCAAGGTAACAGCATTACCTCATTAGACCTGAAACCGTATTAAAGCTAACACCAGTTCTGACTAGTTTCTGTTCACACATAGAGTGGACCAAACAACACCGTGACCGTTAAACTGTGTGAGATAAAACAGACCTTTTTTGGCCTGACTTCTTTACAATGGCTTCCTTACAGGCTTTCCTTTGTCTCACAGTTGCTTCATGAAGCACCTCCAAAGTGAACGTCCCTTTTCCTCGTATCCCTGAACAAACCACGTGTTGAACCTTTACCACTCTCCAGTCGTACCTAGCCCCGTAACCACGATACCAGAGGAGAGCATCGAAACCACGCTTTACCATAGGTCAGAATGGCACCAACCGAGGTGTTGTCAGCTATAAAGGCGGTCTTGTATATAATAATATAATAATAATCCAGCAGACCATTCTTTGATTTTACTGGATAAAATGTAAATGGGTCAATGCCTGTGATATTATCACAGTAGGGGGTTTCAATTATCCCACAATCTGACCATCTGAGATCTTATTATTTATGGTGCAGAAGAAAGCACAAACCTTACTTTGTAAAATTGAACTGAACTATCCTTACAGTAACATCAGAGTGCATATGAGAACACGGCAACTTCTGACTGCATATTATTTGTCATTATTCAAACCATTTCACGACGGGATACATATTCTAATAGGTGAGAGGAGAGAAGGATGGCTTACTAAATGTGCTGAGACTAAATCAAAAGACCACTGACTGTGGTGCAATTATAGCCCAGTTTAATTAGTTCACACAATGACTAATTTCCCAAGTTTTTGTCGGGTCAAAGTTGAAAGTGCAGTGAAGAAAAAGTGGAATTTTCGGACGTCATTAGCAGAGTCCCACTGATAATTAACCTCACAGGGTGGTTCTCTCTGAGCGGATGTAAGAGTAACTTGAATATCTGTAAACTAATTTAACAGGACCTTTTTATAGATTAAATATTCAATGCATGCATCGCGTTTGTCAAACGGTTTGTTCTTTCAAACTTGCAGGTTGATGAATACACCAAATTTCATTGAGAAAATCATCATCCTCTCCATCACCATCCTCCCCTTATTACAACAACAAAATGATAACTATACAGTGTTTATCGTTTGGCAACACATTTTGTTTACCAGCTCATTCACACTTAATTGTACGTGCCTATGGGCTGTACAGAAAACATAATTGTACGTCTCCACGCATCCCGTGCTCCTCCTTCCTTGCATCAGAGCCGCGCCGCTGTCTTTGGAAACGGGTGCGACTGCCGGAGTAAGTGAGTGATCATCTTGTTGAAATAAAAGGCAAAGCGGCTTCAGAAGGTGCTTTGCAGCCTGACACCGGCTCATGAATAAGTCATCCGGATCACAACCACTGGAGTAAACAAATCAGGGAAGACGAGCCGCGACGGCAGAAGGAGAATTGTAAAGAAACCAGATTGTTTGTTTCTACTCTACTGATTCCAGGTATTAGGAAACTCTGGGCTTTGATTTTTTTACTTCTGGAGAGCCAAAGCGCTTTGAAGCTACCCGACGCTGTGGTCGAAAAAAAAATGAAACTCATTCATGGCTGTGGTTTGCCTGACGTCTGAGAAAGCTAGTAATGCTCCTCTGCAGCAAATATGAATATTTCACCCCGTGTTGGGAAAGCTTTTAAGGCATTCGTCCGTTCGTCTGTCCCTGAGATGGATTAGACTCGACTCATTCTTCCACGACATTTCCACGATTTTAGCAATGCAAACCCCCTTGAAATGCACCGTCTTTTCATTGTGGTTGAAGTTTGCCTAGGGCTGCCACTCTACTGCATGCAGCGTCTGGTCTGAACCCAAACTCCTCTGAACTGTCTTTTGGTTGGGAAAAAGTTAGGGGGAGGAGCGAGCAAGGGATAGACACTAATGCATCCAAAGTTATCATTATGGAGGAATATGACTTGATGAACAAAAATGAGACAGCCTCAGGTTTTTTGCTCAAATGGTTTTTTTAATCAAATGTTTTGAATCGAATGGTGCCATCAGAAGAGTGTAAATTAAGCCTATTTATATATATATATATATATATATATATATATATATATATATATTTATACTGTTTATATATGTTGGAAAAAAAAGGGCCATTTCCTGAGGCTACTGATTTCAAAAGGATTAGCGAGCTAACAATGCACGGGTTTTGTGTGTGAATTACAGATCCCAAGTTAATAATAAAGTCTTTGTGTGCTGAAAGAAATTATTCAACCGTGGCATTCACCATGTCGGGGGGGGCCACAGTTACAATTTATACAATTGACAATGGTGCATATTTAGCAGTGTGTTGTCTATTGCAGACAATGTTCCTTTGAGTGGATGTTTGATTGCAGTCATATCACAGCACATGCCGGTGAATATTTATTAATAAATAGGTACTTTACGCGGTTTGTGCTTTTTTTTGTCTCATTGATGAAGTAAAAATAAAGTAGCCAAAATCTCAAGATAGCAACACTTCAGCATTCACCTATTCATCTTTTTGCCTGTTTGTTTTCCAGTGAATTGATTCTGCAATTCACTTCACATCGGAACTACACCCATGACAAAAACAGGAACAATTGGAAGAAGAGTGAAAACTCGGTTTAGCCGGTTGCAGAATGGACCATTCCTGAATTTATCCTTTGACTCAGCAGTGGATGGATGCTAATAAAGCACGTAAACTCTTTGTAGAGAAAGAAAACCCTTTCAATCCGAGACGCCACCCTTAAATATAAAAGAGCCGGGCCCTTTCTATGCTTGTGTTCTTTCTATACTCTTTCACCCACCTTCTCACTCTTTCTGTCCTTCTACTCGTCCTCATATCATTTTAACATCGGTTTGGTTCCATCGCTCTTCTCCGTAAAACGTTGTTTCAAACACATTTATTCTGTGTTTAGATAAAGCGAAAAAGCGCGCCTTTTCCTTTGAGTTTAGCTTCTGTGTTGTGTTGATGGCTTGAAGCTTTTATTAGCCTTGGCCAACTGAGGAGTTGCCCCGGGAATAAGTTGAAGGAGTGGGAGAAATGCCGTTAAAAAACAACAACAAGAACAACAACAACACAAGGACGGAGACACTGAGTCAATGTCAACCCTGGGAGAAATCACCGGACCGCAATTCACAGATGGCCTTCAAAGGGTCTCTCACAAGGACCCGCTTTTTACGAATGTACTCATAACATGCTGCGGGAAGGTGTTGGGTGACACAACGGCATCACACAATAACGATTAAAAGATAGATAGATAGTAGGCGCTATAGCTGCATTTGCTGACAATATAAGAAAAAAGGCAAAGAGAAAATCCTGTCCTCACCTCGACTGGGGGAGATGTGTGCCTGTGTCTGTGTGTTGGTTCGTCACAGGGAATATAGAGCCAGCAAGGGGTCACTCTGCCTTCTTCCTTTGCATACGATAGAATTGCCCCCCCCCTCCCTCGCCCGCCCTATTTCCCATTCCCTACCCTCTCTTCCTAGCCCTGTTGTGCATGCAGCATAATCCAGGAGCATACATACAAATCAGACAAACTGCAGGGCAGAATATCTTATTCTGTTACATGCTCCAAAATCCATCCCTGCTATCGGCAGCACATTGATTCCCTCTGAATGGACGGCGTGCCCAGACGGGGAAGAGGAGATGATGGGGATGGGGGGGGGGGGGGGGGGTGTCGTGTGTGTGTGTGTGTGTGTCTACACACACACACACACACACACACACACACACACACACACACACACACACACACACACACACACACACACACACACACACACACACACACACACACACACACACACACACTCTGGTGCGAACCAAACCCTCTCGGACACATACATACACACAAACACACACGCACATACGGGCACACGTCAGGACACATCCACACGCCAGTGAACCACTTGATAAGTGTCTCTGAGCCGTGCGGGGCCTGTCCATTGCAGCACCATTAATCCAATCCAATATGTCTGTTTAATGTTGTGTGCCATGAAGAGGGGCCCCACTTATCATCTTTAGGTCCCCTCGCTTGACAGCTTGAAGAATTTAACTCTTTGCCCAAAGCCGGGGTACATTCTGATTAAGGTAACCGTAAAGTGCCTCTTTCTTCAATCATGTAATTGTTTACTTGTTGTCATTTTTAATTAATACTAATATTAATAGCCATATTTAACAGTGGTTAGTGACTATAAAACTGCTTGGCAAACCAATCGACCGCCAAAATACCCGCCTAAAGAAACCTCGAAACCCATTGCTGAACTTTCATCACATCCCAATGGCTTTTGGCCGTTTTGCTCAGAATAACGTCCCTTGTTGATGTTTTTTTGCTAGCCGTCATGATACTAATGAGTATTAGATTGTTAATGTATTAATAACCAAAAGGAAACTGTTAAAAAAAAAAAAAACTTGCCCTTCAGTGTGACTTGATAACGCATCGAAACTGAATCGAAGATGTATCATCTCCCAATGTGCTGATTAACTCTACTGGACAGAACGCTCACGAATGCACATCTGTATGATCAATATGCCTTCAGATCGATCCGGTTATTAAAAGAAAATACAATCACTATAAAAAAAATGAAGAATCATGCACTACAATCAAACACTGCTTTGTACCGGTCTTGATAAAAAAAAAGGTGAGTTTGTGTGTGTGTGTGTGTGTGTGTGTGTGTGTGTGTGTGTGTGCGCGAGTGCGTGTGTGTGCGCGCACTTGCGCGTGTGTGTGCGTGTGCGCGTGCGCATCTGTGTGTGCGTGTGTGTGCGCGCGTGTGTGCGCGCGTGCGTTCGCTTGTGTGTGTGTGTGTGTGTGTGTGTGTGTGTGTGTGTGTGTGTGTGTGTGTGTGTGTGTGTGTGTGTGTGTGTGTGTGTGTTGTCGGTAGCAGCAGCAGCAGCTCCTCCCCTGTGCGCGCGCGGAGCTTCGTTTGACCAACTCTTTCAGATTGGACCACTTTGCTCCAGCGCACTTTTTTACCACACACCGCATTCGGGCAGCGAGCAGCAGCAAGTTGCGAGGAGCTGTACTGCACTGTGTGATCGCGAGCCAAGTTCAGGGTGGAGGAGGAGGAAGGAGACGAGACGAGAAGTGTTCAAGGACCTGTTTCCAGAGTTCCCCAGCAGCGATGGAGACCCGGGTCATGTTTCGCTCCAAATGGCAGAGTGCGGTGCGTTGTTTGTCAATTTTGATGATAGTGTGTATTTTGCCAGCCGTAAAACCAGAGATAACATGCAGATCATGTCAGTTTGGGAATACATTGCGCGCACGTAAATTAATCGTCGCCATGCAGACCAGTGAACTCGCAACAGGGTCCGCGGGCGAAGTTTCTGGACACGGAAATGGGTTGAAAAGATTCGATCCGACAGGCGCCAATACGCGGGAGATGAATGCTGCACCCATGCCGGCTGGACATGGTGGTCAGGTCAGAGGATACTTTATTAACTCGAGGAAGAAGCGGAATGTCCAAAGCCCAGTGTCCACGGAGGAGACAACTCTGCGCAACGCAAAAGTTTCGAGTGTCACCATGGATAGGGGACAGACGGACCTCGGGGTGACATCAACTCGTACCGATTCAACAAATCAAATGAACCAGCCAAGTTTTGAAACGAGTGATGAAAAAGTGACATCTCCTCGGTCAAACCACGACCAAACGAAGATCCTGCTGGAGGAGGAGGAGGCTGCGCCAATTGGACGCAGAGTTGCGCGGTCTGAACTGCGCTGGAACGGAGAGGACAGGAGAAGCGCTGGTTCGAGGCAAGAAGAGCTCAAAGTGACCAGCTCAACCTTCGCCTTGACCGGGGATTCGTCTCACAACCAGGCGATGGTGCACTGGTCTGGGCATAATAGCAGCGTAAGTAAATAATGCGCCATTCTGCTAACTTTACGCGTGTCCAATGCATTTGTTGGACGAAGCTATTGGCTTTTTGAACAAAACAGTACATTTAATGACATGAATATTCACTGTGTTGTGCGGGTCTTGTCATGTATGGAGAAATAATAGTCACAAGTACACACAATATCCAATACCCCCCCTCCCCCCCCCACACACAGAGGTTGGTTGTTTTGCAAATAATTGTGAGTGCTTCTCTTCATTCATTATATATCTACGTTATTGCATACTCGCAGATTATTTGATGGAAACTCTGGTAAAATTTTCTATGCTGATTGCCATATATATGTCTAAAAACAAATAATTACCGTCATAAATACTGAGGGCTTTAGGTTGTGGATCGGCTTTCATGGGTTAATTTCACTCTCTCACTAATAGCGAGAGAGAGAGTCCAAGGGGTGATCCAGTGGGAGACAAGAGTCAGAGAATGAGCCCACAGCTCAGAAGAGATTCTCAGGCGAAGCGAGCTAAATCAGTGTGCGTGTGCGCATGTGTCAGTGTGCGCACGGTGTGCGCGTGAAGCCCCCGTACAGCCTGATGGATCTCTGACCACAGGGCAGGATTTCCCACAAAACTCTTCCGGGTTGTGGGAGAGGTCGGACACATAAGCTGGCCTGGCGGTATCTTCCTCCCCCCTGCAAGGCCTTGTGTGTGTCCTGGGCTGCCTGCTACAGGTCCCCATGCTGTTGCCTTGTCTGTACAGGAACAAGCTGAGCAAGGCTTCAGTCGATCGATGAGAGAGAGAGAGAGAGAGAGAGAGAGAGAGAGAGAGATCAAAGTCTGCCTCACTCATGAGGTTAACCAGTAGCCAATCATGTCGTCCTCTCCCTAGCTGGTCAGTGCGTTGTTGAACATTTTGCGTGCACCGTATGGATTTCCCACGGAGCTCACAGAACAGAGGAAGGCGCTTTGAGCGAAAGCCCCACGGTTTTCTTGAGCAAACGACTGCATTTCCCCTCCTCTGTCATCAAAGATATCTGCTTTGGCTCCGGTGATCGTATGCATCGATGGGGTATCAGCAGCTAAGGCAAACAAAACAGCTGTTTGTCTGATTAATTTGAGATTCCGTACTGCATAATGCATCTGCTCTGAATCGTTTAGCCTGGCCCCAGAACTGCTTACATCAAGCTCTTTTGGGAAAGCAGGCACACTGCTCAATTATGGCACCGGTTTCCTTGTTTCTGCTGCTACGGAGACGCTATATTCAGACTGCTAAGGTAGTCTGCTCTGCATAGCGATGATGGCTTTTGAACGAGATCCCAAAGCCTGCTGTCGCAAGCAGCGTCCCAAGGCATCGTGACACGGACATCTCCATCCACTCGCAGCTGAGGCTCACTGACGCCACAGTCTCCACCTCTCATCCTTCCACCCATTTCCTCCCCTCTCTCTGCGTCGCTCCTCCCTGTGCCAGGGCGTACCTTGGCCGGTGGCTATAAGGGGCGGTTGAACGCGTCGGTGCTGGACGGGGAACGAACGGTGTGGCTGGAGTGAGTGTAATTAACAGTCCTCTGATTGTCTTGCGTTTGGCAAATCGAAAGACGCCGTGCGTCAGCGCATGGTTCCGCACAGCGAGGTCCTTCAGAGTCGGGCCCTCCCGTTTGAACCCCGTCCTCCATCATCACGGGTTGATTTTTTCCGCCGATGGCAACGCTGCTTGCTAAGTTGTGCTTCTTCACAAACCCTGGTCTGGGAACTGGCAGAATCCTTCGGTGCGGGCGAGTCCCTGAAGTGAAGGCTGTTCATGAGCCGCCTCAAACCCAACCTTCAAAGAGATCAGCCGAGGTTCAAAACCACTGGTCGTTGAATGGCTGGTCCAACGACAACAGCAGCTGAAAGTCTCTGGCTGTATTGACCTCCCCGCCACTTCAGGGTGAATACTTGAATAGAAGCAGGTGTAGGCCTACTGGATAAGATGGACTCTGAGCGAGTGCGTCTGTTTTTATGAGTCGGACACTTCGATAACGTCCATTTTGTCGTTCTTGTACATGTATGAAGTATCATAATACAAAATGATGCATAATTAAATTTAACCTATCTATATAAAATACGAAATATATATTGGAAAGAATATATATATATTTATATGTATCCATACATATATCTTTATAAAAGTAAAAACTATGTGGTGTATATTTCTAGTTGATGAACCCAGTGCCGCCGCTCCCATAACGCGCACTACGCGCTGCGCGTAGGGCCCCAAGTCCTGAGGGGGCCCCCCAAAAAAAAAAAAAAAAAAAAAAAAAATTAAAAATGTAATTCTTACTTCTGGTTTTAAGTTCGTATTTATGGATACAAACTTAAAACCAAGGCAGAGGGGGGGGGGGGGGCTCCAAGGCAGAGGGGGGGCCCATGGCAAAAAAATAAATAAAATATTGAATTATCCACCAGCCCAGTGGGGGGGGGGGGGGGGCCCATAAAGGAGTTATGCTTAGGGCCCCAAAATAGCTAGCAGCGGCACTGGATGAACCTGTATAATGGTCGCCGCCTCCATATGGCCGTACACTGCTGTAATGGGCAGCACGTCCTGTGCTGTGCCGCGCTGCTTGGCTTAAGGTTCTGCTTTAATGGTTTGATTCTCATTACGCTTTGACTGAACACTTTCCCCTCCACTCCACGCCACTTAGCGCTATCTGCAGCGTAATGACGGCTTTTCCCTGCCTCTCCTTTTGAACCTCAATGAGGTCCTAGTTTTAGTATCCCCTCTTGTTCGTTCATATGGGTTGGGGAATTAGCACTGTGGCTAATAATATTACCTCACATGAAAGAGAGGAAGGGCTGTTTTCTCATGGATATTTTTCCCACAAAAAAGACGTTGGTGGATGTTATTTCTCGTCTTTATTTCTTGCATCATGCAGCGTTTCACTCGCGCCTTGCCCCCGAAAAGCTGGCGTTTGTCGTTGATATTCCTTGCTTTTGTGATATGAATAGACGCTGCCGGAATAACTCTGGAGAAGTGTATTATTTCAGTCGATAAACAAAACAGCTTGCGTACGCGGGCGTATCGTATCAGCATTAAATATGTAGAGTCGTCACTCTGAGCAGATGTAGACGTTCCTCGCTCTCTTTACCGTCGGAGCGTCTGGGTAAATACAGACGGCATGCAACGGAGCTGAACCGTGATGGGGGGGAGAGAGAGAGAGAGAGAGAGAGAGAGAGAGAGAGAGAGAGAGAGAGAGAGAGAGAGAGAGAGAGATTTGTTTTGTATTTTAACCTCTGGGGTGTTTACATATCCTCCATCTTAATGATCCCATCTGCCTCAATGCACATATGCTGGATTGGATTTGGCCTTATCATAATGGCTCTGGAGATTTGTGCTAAAGACCGCCCCCCCCCCCCCCCCCCCCCCCCCCGCCCCCCCCCCCACACACACACACACACACACACACACACACACACACACACACACACACACACACACACACACACACACACACACACACACACACAGGTACATACACACAGTCACACAGTCACAAACAAACACACAAACACACACACATGGGTGGTAGGGTCATCGTGAGTTCAACGCCTGCATACATATGTAGTTTGGTTCGGATATTGAAAACGGTGATTATTACTACTATTCCAGCGGGACATAATTGAGCGTCAGACTTGGCAGCAAATTGAATTTGCCGGAACCCTGCTTTGACCCGCTGCCGCATGTTAAGTTGATAATGCAAAAAAATGGGGGAAAATGAATTGAAAGAGAAACAAGCAGAGTGGAAGTAAGAGAGAGGGGGTGAGGGGGGGGAGGGGGGGGGCAGTCGCCGCAAGGGCCAAGGCTCCACAGTGTGGCCGAGGTACGGTCGAAACGCTCAGGTTTGCACGCCTCATGCCTCCCAGCTATTCCTTCAGCAGGATTGGGAAATCTGCTGCCCAATGGCAATTATCAATCTTAAGCCCGGTTGTTTTATTCTGATTGCATTCCAAACATTTATGCATACCATTCACAGCCACTCCATGAGCTGCTACTCTGCAACTGCCTGTTTAAGAATACACCGATATGGTGTGTTTGAGAGGGGCCAGGCGTTCCTGTGAACGGCTGTGTGCACTGCCATTAGGCTGAGGGATTCGCCCAAATGCCAGGAACGCAGTGCTTGGCAACATGTTGAACCGGTAAATAAGATGAATGTGTAAAACAGTCTCCAATAATCCTGATTGGATGCTTCGGTTTTCGTTCTGCCCCCGAAACCACAATAACGAGCCAATCTCTGCTCCATTCCTTGCTCCCTTCAGAGGGAAAGGCTGCATACACGCTGTTTTTCAACAATATGTGGTTATGCTGGTCCCACTTCAGAATGCAGAGGTAAAAGTTTCTGGAAGAAAAAAAGAAATGTCACCAGGGGATCCATGACATATTTCCTATATGTACAAGAACGAGCAAATTACATTATTGAAATGTCAGACTCATGCACTAAGTACCCTGACCCGTCACTCAGCCTTAACTACACACTGACATCTTGTCAATCAGCCTGACCTGTTTACTACTGCAGTGAACATAGAGTGTGTTCTTTCCGCCCAGAAGGACTGTCTTATATCACTGGAATGTTACCAGTTCTAGCCAACGGCTGCAGTCACGTTTTTTTTTGTGTTGCTGCATGATGTTAGATGGTGAGATAACATCAACACACTGAGTGTAGTCTACCTAGCCCCTGTTCAGAGGATACTGAACAGAAAGAGCCCTGGGGTACAGTCCTCCCTGTGATAATCGCAGACGCGTTCTATTTTTTCTACATATGTCTGCCCTGTTGTATAGTCCCAGGAAAACGAAAAAGAAACGGCACACTTTAACCCACTTCGACAGGGGCGAATATTTTGAAATGTATAAGAACAACAAGTATTGAACATGATGGGAACAGAAACAAGCATAGGCACCGGTTATCGAAGAGATGCTCGCAGGAAGACTTGGATGCATTGTGAGAAAAGTGTCTCACACTAGCTGTCTCAGCTGACAGTCTCGCGGTAGCTTTCTAGTTGTTGAGAAAAAATATCTATTTTGGGTCGGGCGCATGTTCATGTGTTCCTGTCGCTATGGCAATGCTGCATCTATTTCCAAAACTATAGTCAAGTTTGTGTTGACTGTTTTATTTATTTTATTGAGTGTTTTTTTAAGCACTTCTGCTTCCAAACCCTGCACATGTCGGGGTGTACGGAGAATCTATAAAAGGCACTCATTTAGTGAGTCTTGAGTCTACAATGTAACAGCTTTACAACCTGTTTACAACCTCAAATCCAACAGGCAATTAAGGCTCGGCATATGCTGAAGTGATTTCAGATATCCGGGCTCTGTACCGAGAGTGATCATGGACATTTTGTCCCTCACGCTCCATAGTACTGTATCACTCAACGTGTTATTTTATTCACATTTTGTATGACACTATGTAGCCTGTACTCTGCCTTGCCAAATAAACACTGGCAATTCAGAAGTCAATTTGTATACCGGATTGTGTGTAACACTTCCATAGAGGAATCTATAGCGCGAGAGTACATAGTTCACCGTCATCCAGTGAATGTGTTCATGTTGGTTTTTCATGGAGCAATCATGTTATATGGCTGCTGTAAACACGCGTAAGTATAACTTTAAGTATCACACAATATTTGTGTTAAACCAAGTAGCCTATTACCTTTCAAGACTGAAAAGAAAATAATTTCTGGATGAAGATATTGTTTGTATTGTAGAGGCTGTAAGGTCCCTCCCATTGTATTCTTTCCTGTGCTGTTTGCGGGGTAAACCTCCCCACAGATAGATTGATGGACACAGTAATGTGTATGAGGGCTATTGAGATGATGGTTGCGCAGGAGAAAGACTGACCCACTGTGCCCAGCATGACCAACGTCTGATAGTTTCAGGCAAAATGCATATTGTTGAATTGTTCTTGTTACTTTCTGATGTAAGCTTTCCCCTCTAAAAGCAACAATAGAAGAAGATGAAATCGATTTCACTGCAATGTATGATATTCCGTTTCTGTAGTGCAAAAACTGTTACACATTAACTGACATTTCATACTGAATATCAATAGATATGAATTGCCTTCTCATACCTATGTCCATCACACCCAGGTTCACCAATAGAGAAGCAGACAAGATGAGATTGGACTTTTTTACTTTCATGCAAAGTCTGAAAATGTGTTCCTGCCCTTCTGACTCAAAAAGAATCCTATTCATTTTCATCTTCCAGAATTTAAAATGCGTCGTTTGATCTTCCATCTTCCATTTTTCTCAACTACATAGTAGTTTGATATACTATCTAAAAAATGTCTGAACAAATCAGACATCACAGTTGAATGTTATCTTATCTTGACATAAATATAATATATAAAACAAAGATTCTCAAAGCAAGTCCACATAAGAAGTGCTAATTCCCTTTCTCTCAAGCCATGCAGCATCTTTAGTACCAGCATCTTTACTACCTCAACAGTACAGGTTGCAGGCAGGGCCGACGGACTGCGGGGGAAAGTGAGGCAGTCGTGGGGGGGCCCAAGGCAGAGGGGGGGCCCATGGCAATTAAAAAAAAATAAAATAAATTGAATTATCCACCAGCCCTTAGTGTTAGAAGTCGCACACGGCTACGTCCCTCCCCCCCCTCCCCCCCCCGTCAACAATTCAGCGCAGGGGTCTGATAGGGGGAATTTGGGGGGGGGGCATCAGTACCTCTTGTATACAGGGCCCAGGATTTGGTGCAACGGCCCTGGTTGCAGGACAACAGGTCAGCGATGGGGTCACCTCAGATTTGCATTTTTTTGTGGGGGATTATGGTTTCAGCAAATTCGGTGAAGAATTCAAATATCGGCAGCTGTGCATGTCAAGGTAATTTTTCTCAAAACCTGTTCCATGTTATTTATCTAGTCGCATTTGGAGCCACTGCTTTAGAAAAATGATAACCTCCCAAAGTCAAATGAAATACAACATTAAAACTAGCTAAGGTGAGGTCACCTCATTGGCTTCCTTTTTCCGGTTGCCATCGTTTGGCAAGATACAAAAAAAAAAAACTACTGCAAAGAATCCAAAGTGCAAAGAGATGAATCACGGCGCAAGTCAGAGTGGCTATCGTCTCAGGGCTCAAGGGGGGGGGGGGGGGGGGGGGGGGGATGTGTACGGCTGGATCTACTGCCTCGGCTGGCTCCTGTCACCCACGTAGCAACACCGCCCGGCTGGTCTTCTGCACTGGGTGCTGTCACCCGCAGACAGTTCGGGGTCTTCTTTTTAGAAGAGACCGTTGGTCTCATCTCATCTACTGATCTGCAGGAGAATTGTGCGGGGACATCTTTCTGCGGCACAAAATTGAATCCCAGGTAATCTCTAACCCCATGAATAAGGCAGAGTGTGAACAGTAAAAATGGTTTTCCACAGAGAGGTACGTGAGCAAACTGGTTGGCTGGACATGCTCATTGACCAAGTCTGAGAGAAGTTGTCAACAGAGAGAGAGAGCAAGAGAGAGTGGTAGAAATGGCCCCTCGAAAGACCCTTACGAGGTAAATAAAAACAGACACTGCAACTCTTTCTACTGGCTTATCTGGCGATCGGTTAAAAGATACCATTTGTTATTGTTTTCGTTGTCATTGTTGCTTGCTTTCTTTCCAAACTTGTATTGAAATTAGTGAGGCCACTTTCTCGAAAATGGTCATGTCATTTCTAGATAATGCTCAAGCACTTAGCTGTTTTGCTGGCTTATTTGAACATGTGTCTTTGTTTACACATCACCTTCTTTGTCCTTTCTTCAGTTTTCCGTTCCGAACCGTATGATGAAAGTAACATCCCGAGGTCGGCTATTGGATCCAGTCGGATTCAGTGTCTATAATCCTGCGAGCAGCATGGTTTAGACGACTAGATGTTTGACCGCAGTGTTTTTGAAACCCAGTATTTCCGAGCCTTTCATACGGCTTCGCAGGCTGCTAAAGGTTACAGCGCTGACAGCATGATAGCATACGTGTGATGTGCGCTTTGCTGTGTTTGTACGTCTCCCTGTGTGCGTGCTTATGATGATTTCCTAGTACTGCAAAATAACATTGAATCCAATGAATTAACAACCACAAAAAAATCTGTATATTATAAATAGTAATATATGTGAAGGAGCCTTAGCTGGAGGACTATTTTAATTTATTTAGTAAGAAAACAACATTAATTAAACATAGGCATAATTTAATTACATTTGTATACTACTGAGGTGAACAGTAATTACTCATTAATCTTAGTGGCGCATTTCTAAGTTGTAAAAGTGTTGCTCCGATCTAGAAAATGTATCAAACAGATTTGAAAACAACACAATTAATCGATGTCAGAATTATAACCAAAATGATAGCAAAGCAATCAGATAAATAGTGGTAAGAAGAAGCCATTCGTCTTGTTTCAAAGACGTTGTCTTTAAATATAGCCCATTGATTAAAGCGGACGTACAAGAGCGCTTGCAGGACCAGCACTGGACGCTAACGATCAATCGACACCTTCCGTAGGTGCTGAGCACTGCAGCATCGGGCTGTAGGTAAGAGCAGAACAGGAGCTAAATATATATATATATATTTATATATATATATATGTATATACAGGCCGCACACACCAACAGAGCTAATGCAGTCATTTGGATCAGAGGCAGCATCCATGATCCCCTGGCACTGCTTAGCACTATATTACCTTTCCCTCCTGCCAAAAGTTACAAAAATGAATGAATCTCCATGTATATACATATATATATATATATGAAAAATATAAGTGTGGCAGCATGTCATGGGAATGGGGTGGAAATGACGAGGAGGAGAGAAGAAAGTAGAGACTGACAGAAGTGGTTTCATTTCAATTCCCGCCCCCCCGGGAGTGATTATTGGCGTGAAGAAGTAATGCTCCGTCAGCTCTCCTGTTTCTTCCAGGGCTTAATTTTCTTTAGCTGGCAGTTTAAGGATACGCGTAAGCTCCGCACAACTTTATTTAGAGATTGAAGGGAGGCATATTAATATTTAATGGGGATTTGCTGAAGAAAAAAGCTTCCTGGAAAGCAACATCAAACACCTGCAATAGAGGAGATTGTAGGGGAGTTGACGCGTTTGAAAGCAAACAGCAGGTGGTCAAAGTTCTACATGAAATGCATCATGCTCCTCTACACTCATCAACTTGAACCAAATTATGCAGACAACGCAGTTCAATGACCTCGATAAATATAGTTTTAATGTTTACTGTTCACATCGTTCGATAGAAGGCCATTTCTCCCATTTTTTTTTACATTTCTATCCCCAGAATTTAGCCAACGAGGCAACACAGACCAATTGAGAATTCTGTCCTGCATATAGGAAGGCTTCATAAGTGTTTCTTTCCACGTCAGTTTGGTCACAAATGAAGGCATCTGGCGGTAGAGTGGCACATCTGCTTGCGTCTGAACACATTTTCCTCAACCCCATCAGTTGTCTGCGTTATCATTACCATTCCTTTGTCTAGGCTTTGATCACCGACCGGCCCGCCCCGCCCCCCCCATGGAGTCCTCAGTGCTTTAGTGGCTGGAGCCCGCGTTCAGCCATCAGCCCTCATCAGACTTCCGAAACACTGTCGAAAGCGCTCACAATGGATTTATACTCACAGGAAGTCAATAGTTTCCCCATCGGTTTCGACCACCCCTCTGAGGAACACATCATAGCTTGCAACACGATGACTGACGTGGCTTTGATGTATTTCGGACATTACAGCGTTTATAAAATTAAAAGATTGCTATTTTTATTTTATTTTTTTAACGACTTGCCGCTGAATGCAGGTAGCGGCAGCTTCTGCAGTTAATAGATAACTGCAGAAGCCTAATGGGATTCATTAACAATCTTGCTATCACTATCTTGGTTAATCTCTTTTTTAATTTCTTTTAATTTTCGTCCTGGCCTGAGGACTCCTACAAATCTTCAGAGTAAGTGCTTTATTTTGATGTCTGCAGTGCAGTAGCGCCCGGTGAGGTAAATCAATCAAATATCTTCACACATGCCAAAATCTGTTGACCCTGAACAAACTCAAAATTTTAAATCACAAAAGTTTAGTCTGGGATTTGTGGAATGCCAGACTATGTATACTTTTTAAAATATACATTGAAAACAAAATCCCAGACTAAAAAAGAAGATATTTGCTTTTAGCCTTTCACTGGATGTTAGTTTATGATCATCCATATGTATATCATATTAGCAAATGTAATAAAAAACACGATTCAAATGAAGTATCTGATGATGCCTCTTTTGTTGAAGGTATTTCTTTTTTAAAACAAACCTGCATCTTAAGTTCCAGATATCCCTCCTGCCTTGTCCGTCTCTCTGCTTGTGGAAGCTGATTTCCAATTCTTTGACCAGATTGCTGTTGGACGCCTGCTGGCGGCGGCTGGCAGGCTCACAGGGGAGTGGCCAATGTGGGGGATTTACTGTCATTTCCCCCGTTCATTTAGTCAGGGATGATTTACACAAGGTAAGGGTAGCTGCATATCAAATGGACGTAGACTAAAGATTGTACGAACGGTTGTTTTTGGCGCGGTAATTTATATGTAAAGTAGTGGAGTAGGGGTGTGGGGGAGGTGCAGAGGGTTTGCGATGATAGATTGGATAAGTGTCTTTCTTGACTACATCAGCCGCCACCTCATTAGTATTTTGGCTATTTTCTATTGGACACCGGGAATTAATTCATCCACTCTGCCGTGAAAACACTCCAGGGGACAGACAGTGCCCGGTAGACGGGGGGGGGGGGGGGGGGGGGGGGGTGGAGGTGTGTGGGGTGGGGAGGTAAGACTATATCACGCTATAAGTCCTTTCCCGAAGTGAGATGAAGTGAAAAGAAATATGCCTGGACTAGATGAAAACGTGCAGTGGTCATGCCCAATTGAGCTCTGTCTCTGTGCGTAATGACCCTTTATACTTCTCTCTCTCTTCCCCCTGTTGCTGCAAAGCGAGAAAACACACAGGGATCCAAGGGAAGAGGACTCGAGATCAGTCCCCAGACCCTCTTGAGAGACTAGGGGGAGTCTTTGTACAGAGTCTATAGTGTGGGTTGGTGAGGCCTCCGTTGATTACCCGTTATATACTGTGGGCCTTTGGAGCATGGGGCTGTGTTTGGAGGGGTGCGGAACGAGGGGCCTGACGGTGGTGGTGGAGAGCCCGGTTATCGTCGCGGGTTAGTGGAATTTGTGTTTTATGCGTATATATATATAGGGTCTAATGGACGAGAAGGGAGTTCACTGTGTCTTTATTTTATCATATAATGTGTTTTGCCATTGAGCCATGTCCCAACCATTTCTCACACGTTTTAGCCAATCATGATGATTAGCTTTTAGCTTTCACTTGTATCCGTTGGCAGTCAAATGTATCTTTACGGGGTGTACATGAGTTCAATCAAGTTTTGGAAAAACAAATGCATACTTGAGCGGACTGATAATCCACTACCTCATTACAAGACCTCGGACACCAGCCGGTTGCAGTTCGAAATTCCTTCCATCCAATTGGTATCCCATCGGTTAGAAGACCCCCATGCTGCGTCGTGGTTTGGTCCAGTATCCCAGAGTTGGTAGCCCTCCATATTTGGCCAACTGCCACGGTGGGCCCCGCCAGCTTCAGCACGCGCCTATGGCTCCGGTGTGGGGGGCCTCGAGTCAGGTAGCTCACCCCCAGACAGATGGCTCTTTCCTCCATGCGGCTGCGTGAACACACATCCCCTTTTTCACCCCACTCTTCGCTCATGAAAGATTCAAACCAGCGCAAAGAAGAAAACAAGCTTTAGCAAAATGAACATACTGGTTTATGAATGTATGCACATTTTCTGCCCCAAGTGACGGTATACAAATGGGTGTGCGCCAGTACCCCATTGATTGGCAGTGCTCAAGGAGGTGAACTGGCCAATCGCTCGACACAAAGCTCTACAATGCCCAAAGTCAAGGTCATTCACCGAACCAACTGTGGTGAGCATCTCTTTCCAGCGCCGTCTGTCTCTAAGCAGGGTTACTTTTATTGGTGCTAGGAGGGGTGGACATGTTACCATCCTGTTATCCGCTAGGGAACGTAGGTTGTGTGCGTGGCAAACATTTGTTGAATATCTTGGATTTCTAAATCAAGAATTGACACTAAATTGTGTCAGTTTAACTGCGTTGACTACTACAATCATCTAGCGACCTATCCACTGGTATGTTGTTTACCCACAGGAAAATATATGTATCGATATGGTTAAAGGCAAAATGTGAAGTAGGAGCTTTGTACGGCATTTTATACCCCTGGAAAGAGACCTCCTTGAAGCAGAGCCCCTTACCCTAACTGAACATGGCGGCACAATTGCCAGAGCAACAGGATCGGTGTGAGAGTGTTTGTTTGGAGCTCTGGTACTCTGTGCTCTCAGTCTCTCACTCTCTCTCTCCCTTCATAGATTCCCTTTCCATCTCACTCTGCTGTCGGAGTTTGACTGAATTAGGTTAGACATGGGAGGCATAGAAACAGAAGCACCCTGATGAAAATGACATCTGTGTTTTCGGTCCCTCATATATTGGAATACACAAACTCCTTCCGAGGGAAAACAGCAACTTTTTTCAACTGCCAAAACAGAAAACTTCTGGCACAGGTGTGCTCAATTATTGAGTACATTGTGTGGCAAAGAATTTGTGTTTAAGCACATGGTTTCAAAAAACGGCGTCAAACATTAAATTAATAATCTGAAGTCTGACAGACGACCTCAGATCTGGATCAAATCACTTCATTCGCTTGATATTTGTTTTCAACCAATCGTTTAATTAAATAACCAATCGTTTAATTTAATAATAATCGTTTAAATAAAAGTCTTATTGTGAGCACAATCTTGGCCAGCGATCCGCACATCATCCGGACACTGAAGATTTCAAATCATCACTTTGTAGAATTCTCACTTTAGAGCCACACTAATTGAACTCAAAATCAAAGCTTCATCCACTCTCTGGCGTCTCTCCGCCCGAAGTTCTGTGATTCTGCTGAATCTGAGATTACAAGCAGAAAAATCCAGTTGATACGCACAGACAATAAACTGTTATGGAACATGAACTCAAATTGACCTAAGAGCAGCAGTATTAAAATATGAGCTTTTAATGACCCTACCAACCTTCTAAATGTCAAACACAATCAGCACAGATCTTCTTCACAATTGTAGTTAACAATCTCAGTCTACCCATAGTCATACTCACTTTCGTCGTAGAATAATTCAATACTAAGATCATTAATGAATACCAAATTATCAATAGACCGTTTTATTCTTTAGGTAGAGTATAGACCCTTTTACAGCCAACGTCATCAAATAGTTGCGTGCGCACCCCGGCAACAGAAGTGGTGTTGTTTCCCGGTCATTCTGACTCACACACGAGGTAGCAACTGGCTACCAAGAGTTTAAAAGTGGATAAAAAAACAGTTTACAGCATCAAAATGTCTGGTTGTTGCGTATATGGTTGTCAGAATCGATATTCCACCGGCGGACTAAAGTTGTATAGGATTCCGACAGGATCACATCCATTTAAGAGCAACCGGCGGCGTCTCTGGCTGCTTTGACTAGGGAGGATTTCTGATTTCACCACACAAAACTCAGAGTCTATGTCATGGTATTTGACGTTCTGTACATGACCACAGACAACGTATTCATAAGCATCCAGTGACTTATAGGCTCGTAATTTCTCTCTGGTGTACACGCTCGGTTTCTCTATTAAATACGTATATATATCTGGCCACTGTATATTCGGCCACTTGCTGACGTCTTCAACCCACTCATTAATAGTACACTGATCTGGAAGTCGGACACCATTTGTCAAAGTCAACTTGTTGAGGTAAAATTCGCGATCTTGTGTTGATAATTCCCTCGCATAGCTTGACAAGCTGTTGATCTCTGCCATGCTTCTGTTGCCGGGATGCTCGCGCATGCGTTCTACGTCATCATTGTGTACAAACAGTAAAAGGGTCTATACGAGGTGCTAAAGTTCATATCCAATAGTATACCAAAAAACGTATGACTATCACAACCCCAACCAGCAATCCGAAATCAACTAGCCTTTCTTTTCCCCATCCGTTTCACTAGTTGGAACTGTGTGCGTAACGCTGATTTCAGCTCTTTCACTTCGATTTGAACACTTTTTTTAGGCAGAACATTTGCAGGGCAGCAGCGTATCAAAAGCCTCTGTTTCCCCCCCCCCCCCTGCTCTGCGACACAAAGCGTGGGCAGCTCTGTGATTCACGCCAAGGCCGCCGCCTAGCCGAAGAGAAAGACATCCTGAAAAGATGCAGTCGTCAGGGTTCCGGAAGGAGCAGGAGGAGGAAGAGCATGAGAGGGGAGGAGGAGGTGAAGACAGGAGGTCCGTGTAGAAAGTCATGATGTAGTCCCTAATGAGATTCCCCAGTACCGCTGATTGCCTAGGGGCTGCGACAGCCTACTTCTGAGTTCAAATGGAGCCCCCCCCCCCCTTATTACCGAACACCTTTTTCGGTTCAAGGACTCGCAATTTTTCGAACCTCTAGCAATCCTTGAATCGCGTTTGATCCGCCAGCCGCTGTCGCTGACAAATTGATCCGTGGTAAAATCATAAATTAGTCAAATAAATCAAAGGATGGATTCCAATGAAAACAGAGTCCATGCCGAGTCACCCCTCAGGGTTTATAATTACAGCCAAAGAGGAAACAGGTATTACCTTGATTTTAAGAGGCGCCTCGAACATGGTCTATTTTCTTCTTTCACTGGGCTCTTCGTTGAGGAGCTATATTCGCATTCATCGAAAGGAGAATTGAGTAGTTCTATTTGCAGTCAAAAAAGGGCTGAAGCAAAGCAAGCTGCCAGGAGAGAAGGAAAGGAGTCATTCCGGATCATGTCCATGTTTCGGACATTGCTTACGACACATTTAAAGGCCATCGTTTGTGTTGAACTCCAGAGTAGACAGAAAAAAAGGCATGGTTTGCCTGCTATTACAAAAAAAGCCCCCAAAGAATTTGATTGATTTTTCTTTACTGGAAACCTTTTTTTCTCAAATATTTGGCCTTTGTTGGCAACCCTGTTCTGCTGCAAAATTCCATCACTTGTGCCTTTTATACTACATCCTTTCAGAAACTTAACTGATCAGCAATTTCTTAAATGAAAGTGCCCATACCTTCTTGCACCAGATAGCCAATCCATTTAATCTATTGGTTTAGTCTGGATGGCTTCTGCCTCCAAACTGCCCAGGGCAGTCGGGAAGTTTGGAAACAGACAACTCCATCCGCCCTTGGTTTGAACTCAAACCCAAACACTGCATAATAAATATTATGCCACTCGATAATAGTCATTATAAAATGGAGGTCTCATAAATATAGTTCCATAAAGTGACATTTATAAAACTGTACGAGACTGGGAGGCGAGTTCGAGATTGTGTGCGTTCCTTTTCAACCAGAATGGTTCTCTATGCTACATGTTTGAAGCTCCACTCCAGCTACACTGGTCAGAATAATGTGAACAAGAGCTATATGAAGGCAAGGATGCTGGTTGCCATGCCATTATAAACAAACCCTTAACCATTATGTTAAAAGTAAAGCATAGTATATCATGCTTCAATTCATGGCCTGTCAAATCAAGTTCCTAAAAAAACAACACACAGATGTCAACGTATGATATTCAGCATCCAGAGTTCCGTCCGAAGATGGTTCGTTTTATGTCTAGGTCTCCAAAAAGTGAATAAAATCTCGTATATAAGAAGTAGCCTTGCAGTGTTGACCGAGCGGCATTTGCCTTGACAACACTTACGACTTCAAAGTGAACAGCGGTTGTGTGTGTGATGCCTGATGCAGAGAGCGGGGAAAAAGGACATATGGGTGACGAGTCCTTCTATCAGTTCCAGGGTTTTCCTTGTAAGGCCCTTCATTCAATGTTTTATAATCACATTCTTTTCTTTGAGCTGCTTTCAGGTTGATAGCAATTTACACCATTCCCATTGTGTTTATATTGTATATTAGTGTCTTTTCTTCACATATTTACCCTGTGCTTTGTTTTCCAACAAAGGGATATTGCTGATATTGACTGTGAGAGAGAGAGAGAGAGAGAGAGAGAGAGAGAGAGAGAGAGAGAGAGAGAGAGAGAGAGAGAGAGAGAGAGAGAGAGAGAGAGAGAGAGAGAGAGAGAGAGAGAGAGAGAGAGAGAGAGAGAGAGCATTGCTTAAAACCTTTCACACAGAGTGTTTGTGCGAGTGTTCCGTTTACTAGAGATTTTACTCCCTGATTTTAGCTCTTAAATCCACATATCGATGTTAGGTCAAAGAGGGGCAACACCAATGCATTATAAGATTGCAATCTTACAGCACAAGATTACTCATAATCCTATTTTATGTTTAATTTAAATCCAACACATGCACATGACTGCAAAGACTGGACTAGTCTACTGATCTGGTAGAGAATGAGTCTTTATTTGTGAACTAACATGTATGATTTGCCACTGTTCAATGTAGCCAGGACTTATTTCACTAGTGATTGCAAGGGCTTAGCAGTGTACCTTATTACTGTTTGTAGTGCCAAACGATACAGTGGGAATCCAAGCCACTCTAGAAAAGATCAATAAAATGAATATAAATTACACTCTGTCAGGTATTTATTGTACACTACTGAGCTGAGTTATATAAACTATTGAACCATGAACTACAACACTAATATGTGTAGAGCAAACCCCTCATCATGCCTTAAGGTCACTCATTAACTTTTATGGGATGTGTTTGTGTCTTGAATTATATTCCATGTTCCTGTGATACTTTAATATTTCATTTGCGCTTCTTATTTCTTGCAAAACTTTTGACTTTGTGACCCTCTAATCTTTCATGTTGAACTAGTTTGACTTTGCATTGCCCTCTTTGCTCTGTTTCAACAAAGGGCCCATACACACAGCTTGTGTTGAATAAGGGTTGGCTTTCTGAAGCAAAGGCAGCATGAGTTCACATATCAATGGAGAGTCTGTCACACTTACCTCCATAATTACCCTTTACATCGCAGTGAGGTCCGTAACATTCTCACGTGCACTGCTATTATTTAGTAAGTATTTTCATGCTTTTAGCTAGGCCTACAATATCCTGTATACTTGCATACACATGGGGTTACTATTCCCTGTAATTACAGATGTGCCAAGCTTACCTGAAATAAATATAACATTTCTGGTGACATAATTACTTTAAATTATTGCCTGTCAATATTTATTATATATATAGCATATTTTAGGGAGTGTGAATTTAAACTTTCCTTTGGAAAAAAGTAAGGCAGAGAGGGACCAGTATTGAGAAACAATTACCCATGCTGATAAACGGTCATCCTAATATACCTAAAAACACTGCTTTTCCTTTCCAAAATCACATCTTATTATTCATGCACGCTAAAACTGTCCCAAGAATAGTTAATTCAAACTATTTTTCCGGCACTATTGGAATATAAATGTAATACAAAAATAGGCTTCAAATAATCCTCATCACAAATTTGCCTCCCAAACCCACATTAAAGTATAATTTAATAAATATATCTACAATTAATTCTAAACATCTTGGCACTTGAATCCAACTGGGAGTTGTGCAGTATGGTCATTTATATTCTGGAGTCTCTCAGTTATTAGTTTTTAAATCAAATGAAATTGACACCTGGAAGGAGTAGTTTGCACTGGCGTCAGCGTCGATTTATCGGTTGAATAGGCTCATCAATTTCAACATCTCAAAATCATATTAATATAAAAGCAGACGCAATTAAGGCTTTAACAGGATGAGATCCAGTCTTCCTGGCCGTCCGACTGACTGTGATGGATTCACAGATGACTCCGTCCCTGGCGCTGGTCTGCTCTCTAAAGTTACTTCAAAATGTGACACATATCATTTTGAGTATGATTTCCGCAACGATTTCTTCACTTTAACATGATAATTAATTGGGAATACTGTGAACACCCATCACATAGGCAATCACATTGTAGAATAAATAAAAAAATTAACTCTGGACTCCTCCTGCACCATAAACATGTGAGTGCCCACACTATGTAGAAAACATTATTAGCCAACTGAACCTCAAACTCAAATACTAAACTTTCTCCCCGAAATTATGGACTAATAGTGTATATCTGACGTGTGTGCTGTCCTGTTACGCTGGGTAAAACATAGGCGATCCAGTTTGTTTAGGGTGTTAGTAATTTAGGTATCGCGTCCATTAGTAAAGTCACTATGTTGGCACAGTGGCAGTAGTTCAGGGCGAAGCAGTAGCTCGTCTGATGACATAAGGAGGTCTCTCACCACTCACGGCGAGATGGTCGCTGGTGTCCAGGTTCACTAGGAGGAGGTGAATGTGAGGTATTCAGTGACAAACCACAAGTATTGGCCAAGGTGGTTAAAAATCTCTTCTTAAATCAATTCAATTGAAACTTTATCCTAATTACAGCTCTTGGAGACTAATAAGTAATTAAGGGGGATGGCACCTCCTACTCACTTGCCCGTAAACTCCTCGAAAGCCAGAGGGAAACAGCAGACACATAAGATGCCTGTGATTAAGAGGCACACTATCATAATAAATGAACAATGAGTTTAATTCCGCATTTTAAATGCTTATCTAATTGTTGGTGATATTTACAAAGTCATCACATAGTGTTCTAAATGCTTCCGAGTTAATTTGTTTACACCCCTTGTAGCAGTGGTTTTCCACTTATGATTTCCAAATAATTGAATATAGCAATTTGTAGGGCCATTAGTATTGGATTAATGCCACGATAAATGATCTCAATGGGAAGTATGACACGAGAGAATCCTGGGTGGCTCTGTAAGAAGCAGAACCCCAACACGGTGGCCAGACGGATTACCGGGGATCCTCTGGCCTTTCATTTGTCAGCGCTAATGACCACGGTTACCACGCCCCCCCCCACGCTGGGCTGTTGTTTTACCTATAATAATGGATTGATTTGTTACTCTGAGGCAAAGCTGCTGTGACTTGAGCGAGTGAGGAAAAAGTTAGCATTGAACTCATTAAAGTTTGTATTATCCTGTGTTTAGAATTCTGATTATAGCGGGAAAAAGGTGCCATCTGCTAACGGGAGTGGGGCCCAGCTCGCTGTATAATTCACCAAACGATGTTTGTCGCTGCAGTCTGAACAGTGCGTTCCATGGGGCGGCTTGGCCAAGGTTTTTGTGGTGCAGCAAATGGTTCGCAGGTGGATCTCCCGTGTATTGGTATTATGGAGATTGTCTCTTCACGGTGTCTTCCTTGGCATTTTTTGGTGCAGGGTTTTAATTAAGGCTGATGGATGTTAATGTGTTCCTTAACAATGCATTTGCTGATTGGAAATTGCTTCTTTTGTCACGTAAATTGAGGATTAATAATTGTTGTGTTTTGTTTTGAAGTGGCAACTATGAATGCTTTGCTGTAAGCAAACTATGCTAGTTTTGATATTGGCTAACAACACTCAGACTCCTAATCCTATTAAAGTAAATGCATAAAACAACAACACACTAAACGTAAGGGATAATGTCATTCCTGCGAAAGGATTTTGACAGAAAATCCCTGAAGGTATACATTTCACAATAAGGACTCGCTCGCTGTCTCTTATCCCACTTATAACCAGCTACTTTCTGATGGAATCAATCATTTGACACAAAATAAAAAAAAGATTTTATTGATTTGAAATAGATTTCATTGCAACCACTTAAAATGATCTGTTAGATCCTACAGTTGGAACTGTGCCCATAACAACGGTATATCATTCAGAGAGATAAGAAAAAGCTGACAGAATTATGCCATCATTTACCAATCAGAATCGATCGTATTCAACAAAGCAGTGCAGTAATGAAATATAACAATGGGGTACGTTGTCTCTATCAAAGGGGAAGTACACTGAGGAAAATCAGCATAATAAATACTATTTATAGTTGTCTCCATTCTAAAACATGTCACCCCCTTTTTATAAATAGCTGTTGGCCTTGGTTATACCCAGAAGGGCTGAATGATGCTGAACGGACTTTGGAAGCATTATATGTAGGTCTCGCATTCAACTAACAATGTCCTTATAGGCTTATAAAGAAAGGTTGATTACTGGCATGTGCACAATGTTCATTGTCTTTTGTATCTGCCCGTTTTAGAGGATTTTAAGTGCCTTGTTAAGTTACCCAGTAATTCAGCCTTTATTGAAAGCGTGGCCTTCAGTGAGCCAAAAAAGGGCTGGTGCTTAGACTGACAGAAAGCTCACAGGCTAAGTATTCGTGATATGCCGGAATGTCACTCCACGATTCATTGTAATCTACAATGTTGGACATGTCACTGAGGGATATTTGTGTTGCTGATTTCACGGTAGGTGTTGATAAAAAGCTTTTCTTCTTTCCGGTGGTTTTGTGTCAAGTACTTTTCTAAACCACGTTAACTAAATGTTTGCCAATTGTTTTTTCGTCCATGACTCTTTTCCACTACCCTTTAAACCACTTAAGAATGTGGCCACACTGATAGTTAATGGTTTTGACTCGTGTGTTTGGCCTTTCCGTGTGTTTCTCGAATATCTAAATTTCCTTAATGGTCTTTTATTCCAGGCTCATAACTTCCTTCTGACTTCCAAAGACAATCATGTTTGTGTACGTATCAGGATGTTCAGTCACAATACTTTAACTTGAACTTCGGTTAATGAATAACCTCATTCTGCTATGCTAGACACAATACAATAGTCCCTTGTTCTTCGAACATCACTACACTAACTCCATATAAATGTAATCCTGTTTGACATCATTGTTGATGAGCAAGTTCATTCTGTCATTTGCGGTTGATTAGTGGGTATAAATTAATTAAGTGGTTTTAAGTATTTCCTCATATCACTGGCATGAGTCCAAGTTTAAGATGGCATTTCAGCCAACATTTTTCCAACAATCTCTTCATCCCCACAGATGAAACTGTCTTTCATCATGTTTCCTCAATGCTTTCCTTGACTCTAGAGATGTTTTTTTTTTTTTTTTTTTTTTTTTTTTTTTTTTAATGCCACAAGAAAAAGTAGGCTACATTTGCCAAATCAATCAATTGCTTTCAGTCATTCCTCTCCCCTGCTGGGAAATGTGGTCTGATTATCTGAAGACACAACCGCTCTCCTCTCCTGTCAG
The DNA here is from genome assembly GCF_026213295.1 of Gadus chalcogrammus. NCBI lineage: Eukaryota > Metazoa > Chordata > Actinopteri > Gadiformes > Gadidae > Gadus > Gadus chalcogrammus. Next base: position 22,717,366 of record NC_079414.1, on the reverse strand, counting down.
CTGATATGCAGTGATGGATAATTCATGGACAAAATTGACCTTGTTTTTTTTAAATCATATGTCCATTTATCAGTAGAGGTGGGAAGTCTAAAAACATAAAGACAGACCTGACAGACTCAACGCTTTCATTTTTCAAATCTCACGCATTGGGAGCACAGGAGACAGTTGAATGTTTCACCAACGCCACCATCCACACCACCACCACCACCACCACCACCACCACAACCAAACCATCCCTCCGTGTCGACTAAGCTGGCTGAAACCGCACCATGCACGCACGGCAGATGCCCAGACACCATGACCCTGATTCCTCTTTCAAATCTGCCTGCATATTTTCCTCGGGAGTATTGCCTCTGGAGCTGGTGCCGTTCCTGCCGTTGGCTTGTCGTAGTGTTTGTTCTTGTTCTGAACCGGGCTCTTGAGCCTCTCAATGTCACCTCAGAAGCGTGAGGCGTTCTCGAGAGGGTCCTGTCCGTGTAGACTAGAGTAAGGCTGTTCATGCATCTTTAAAGACAAAGTTCTTAAAATGAAACATTTTTGAAAGCGGACCACTTTCTTCTCCGCTTATACCAAGAAACTCCCATGCCAAAATCAAAACGATTCAGGACACTAGCCAAGTAATGCTGCTCTGGCTCGGACAGTTTGATATTGAGCGACTCCTGGCAGTACTGTAGAATATATACCTCTATTTGAATATATATAAATATACATACTGCAACTGACTCTGGCTTATGTTCATAATCATGGTCATCATTTGCTAACTTTCATTGTAAACACACATGTCATATCACTACGGCACATGGTGGGAACCTTACTGAGTAGTCTGTAGTCTGTTATGAATGGACAATGCAGTCATGTAGGTAGGTAAAAAAAAAAAGGTACTTTATTGACCCCTGGGGAACTAATAGGGGGATTGCATCATTGTCTTGTATGCACCTAATGTTGTTTACTCTACCACACCCATATTATTTGATGGGGTGTGGGGGTCACCAACGGTTTATCCACCCAGCGTTCTGCAGCAGGTTCCTCCGCACTTCTCCTCAGCCCCGTGATTAATCCTCATGCTGCAGTAGGCCAGCTGAGCGCCACCAAAGGCCCCGGTACCACAGGTGCCTCCCGTTCCTCCTTTCAGCCAATCAACTCTGTTCTCTTTCATCAGTCGTCACCAAAACCCCTCAGGGTGATTATGTGCATCTTCCACCGCCTCTCTCTTAGTCTGTCTATCTCTGCTCTCTCTCTCTCTCTCTCTCCAGTCTCTCTCTAGTCTCACACTCTCTCTAGAGTTAGTTTCTCTCGATGCCTGTCTAGTCTCTCTCTGGTGTCTCCCTTTCTTTAGTCTCTTTCTGTCCATCTGGTCTGTCTCTCTCTTTCTAAGCCCTCTCTAGTTCCCCTCTTGTCTTTCTCTAGGCTCTCTCTATTCCCTATCTTGTCTCTATTTCTCTCTAGTCACCCTCTCTGTCTCCCTCTCTCTAGCCTTTATCTTTCAATCTCTATTCTCTCTCCATCTCCCTCTCTCTCTAGTCTCAATCTCTCTCCCTCTCTTCTCTCTGTCTCCCTCCCTCTCTCTCTAGCCTTTATCTCTCTCTCTCTCTCTCTCTCTCTCTCTCTCTCTCTCTCTCTCTCTCTCTCTCCCCATCTCGCTCCCTCCCTCTCTAGCCTTTATCTCTCTCTCTCTCTCTCTCTCTCTCTCTCTCTCTCTCTCTCTCTCTCTCTCTCTCTCTCTCTCTCTCCATCTCGCTCCCTCTAGCCTTTATCTCTCTCTCTCTCTCTCTCTCTCTCTCTCTCTCTCTCTCTCTCTCTCTCTCTCTCTCTCTCTCTTCTCTCTCCATCTCCCTCCCTCCCTCCCTCTCTAAACCTCTATGTCTCTACACTCTCCATCTCCCTCCCGCCCTCCCTAGTTTTTATCGCTCTCTATTCTCTCCCCCTCCCTCCTTCTCTTTTCCTATATCTATATTCTCTCTCCTTCTCCCTCCCCCCTCTCTCTCTCTAGCCTTTAACTCTCTCTCTATTCTCTCTCTGTCGCCTTCTCTAGCCTCTATCTCTCTCTCTATTCTCTCTCCATCTCGCTCCCCCTCTCTCTCTAGCCTTTAACTCTCTCTCTATTCTCTCTCTGTCGCCTTCTCTAGCCTCTCTCTCTCTCTCTATTCTCTCTCCTTCTCCCTCCCCCCTCTCTCTCTATTCTCTCTCTGTCGCCTTCTCTAGCCTCTATCTCTCTCTCTATTCTCTCTCCATCTCGCTCCCCCTCTCTCTCTCCCCCTCAGCCAGCAGAGTAAGCCAGGGGGCGTGAGAGGGAAGGTCAGCCCGTCAGCCATCTCTTCTTATTGACCGCCAGTGACATTGGACATTGGTCTCTCATATTCTCTAGATTAGAAAACATGATGACTGTGCAGCCCAATATTAATTAGACGCTGCACTGGGATTTATAGTCCTGGTTTTATTAATAAACTTCGATGTATTATTTTCTTCTTGGCAATTAGAAAGTGTGCAGTTTCAAAATGACTTCTTATAAGAAACCCCTTGTTAGAGGGATTGTTACATTTTATTCCTTTTTTTTCCTCTTTATAAAAAGAAGAAAAATAACTAGTGGATAGATGGACAATAATAATAAGGTAACACTTCCAAAGCATCAAACATTTAATTTGGCGTATTATGGCTGATACTTAATATTTAGTCATGTAGCAGACTCTTTTCTACAAACTACTTGTATAGCATTAAAGAGCCGGTAGGCATTTAAGGATAGTTGCTCAAGGGACGCCACTAGTCCCTATGGGATTAGGGGTATTGGGGTTCAATCCCAGAATCTTTGGACAGGGATTGGAAAAAACGCAAGACAACTTGTTTCTGCGGTCTTGTTCAGTAATGCCGCTTTTCCACTGCATGGTACCAGCTCGACTCGACTCAGCTCGCATTTTTGGCGTTTCCACCGCGAAAACATGGTATCTGGTACCTGAAGTGGCTGCTTTTTTTAGTACTGCCTCGCTCTAGGTTCCAAGCGAGTCGCGTGCAAAATTACGTCACGGCCCTTTCGCGCAGCCGACCCCGCCCACGTCCAGGAGGTACTATTTGCGGTGGAAAACGACCCGTGCTGCTACCGTGTCGAGTGGTGTCGAGTCGAGTCGAGCTACATGTGCGGAGGAAAAGCGGCATAAGTCTGTTTGCAATGGTGGAAGAGCGACTAACAGAAATACTCAGAGGTTGTCTCCATGCCTGAAAGCGTTGGCATTCAAGTCGCTTCATCAATATGGAGCACCAGCCTCCAGATCCATCAACTTCCTTTAGTGGAAAATATGGCAGTGATGCGTTATCACATTGTGGTTAACATGATTGATACCACACATTGGAAGGACTAAATTGCCCCAATTTGTTTAGATCCAGGTTTTTGAATATGTGCACATTAATAAAACATGATCAATCGTTAGCCACGCAACTGAGAGTGGATCGCACAAGTCGGCCTGCAAATTAGTCTCCCGATTATCCTGAGAAAAACCAAAACACATACGTCTTGTCATTCGCGGCCCACCCAAGCCTGGCGTTTTTAAACAAGCCCAATAAAACACTGTTGGTCTGCACAGCCATCCCGTTAAAGGAGAGATTGATGGCAGCGCAACGGATTAAAATAAATCTGCCCATTGTCACAAATTGGAGCGTTGGCAGCACTTAAGAATTTACCTAAAGGCTATCTCTTGTAGAAAAGATTCAAGACGACATGCTAATTAGCTTTTATGGGGCTATGTAAGCAGAATATGTGATGCAAGCAAAGGAGAAATCTGCTACAAGTATAGCTTTAGAGGATTTATATTTAGTCGTTTAGGATTCCCCCTTTTTCTATACAAAGCAAATGTTCAGTGAATACAGGTATAAGGGCACCGTTCCTTCCAGTTTGGGCGTCTTCCGTAAATAGTCAGAATCACTAGGGGCCACATTAAAAATAAAACTCTGGAGACACAAGAAAAATATCAAAGGATGGAAATAAAACGCATTCTCATTCCTGGTATGAATCTCTTATGTTAAATATAGAGGACAGCAACGGAAAGCCAAACATCATAAATAATGAGCCTCCATAGAGGTTAGTGAGACAAGGAGAGGAAACAACTGAACTTGTTTCTCTTTTTGAGATCACTGGGCCTTTTTCCCAAACTAGGGCCTCACTTTTTCATCCTGTCCCAGAGAAGTGTGGCTCTGTTCCTCCTACCCGTGACTCAGAGCTTGTTTTTCGTGCCCGGATTAGGGGTGGTGATTATACTATGGACACATACAAGGGGAGGTTTTCTTCTCACTGTCTGTGTGTTTTCTTGCATTCACTATGTGTTAAACAACTTATGTTTCGTATTGAACTATGCCCTGCCGAATATCTATTCAGACCAAACTTTTTATTAAATGAAAATGTGCAATATATTAGCATTACATGCATTTTATAACCGTCCAAAAGAAAAAATAAATAAACAAATACACCCAGTGAAAGAACAAATGTTCCAGAACAAACCAACAACAACATTATCCTGTTATCGAATCAAAGGATTCAATGAGCAAATCACACAACTTGTCTTGAATCAGTCTGAAATGCTCATAGGACGTATTGTTTACATTTTTGGTTTTAGTATGTTTTATTTTCCCAGTGCCTCAACCAGTGTTGTCCACTTTCACTTTCAGAAGCTTGCTTCAGTTAACTGAAGCAGACACCTAAGCTAAGCAGTGTGACAGCTAAGTAAATGCCATGTCCTTGCCTCCTTGTACTTGGTATTTTTGTCTAATGTTCAAGTTGTAATGTCCGAGCCGGGTAGTGGGTTGTGTGATGTTCACTGGTTATTGGAATCAGCGGGCATTAAGGGGAGGTTTTTTTGGACACTATTAAAACAAAAACCCACGGGAAACTCATTCTGTCGGGAGCTTACGCCAAATTGAAAAACCCGTTGTTCCATCTTCTATCATAATCCCGGTTTTATTTCTTAATCATGGCGGTAAGCCAATATCTGACGCTCAGTTTTCTATTTCCCTCTCAATAGAGCGAATTATATATTCATTAATTTCATTGAACATTTTCTCTTAATACAATCCCCTATAGTTCACACAGTACGTTATTTGCACAGAACTTTCTCCCAGCTTTTTTCTCCCTACTTTTTGATATCTAGTCCTTCCAGTCCCAAGTTTGAACTGCCTCCTCTTGCTGTTTAAGTTGCTGAACATCTCAGACTCCCATCAACGTCCACAAAGGGTCTTCTCATTGGATCCCTGCTGACAGCTCTCTCCCTCTCTCCCTCTCTCCCTCTCTCCCTCTCTCTCTCTCTCTCTCTCTCTCTCTCTCTCTCTCTGTATCTTTCTCTCTGTATCTCTCTCCTCAGCTCACTCTCTCTGTCTTTCTACCTCCAATTGTCTGTCTGTCTGTCTGCCTGTCTGTCTGTCTGTCTGTCTGTCTGTCTGTCTGTCTGTCTGTCTGTCTGTCTTTCTGTCTGTCTGTCTGTCTGTCTGTCTGTCTGTCTGTCTCTCTGTCTCTCTCTCTCTCTCTCTCTCCAATTCAGCATGACAGTATTTGAATACAGTATTGCCAAAGCAAGTTATTCAAGTTATGCAAGAATAATTGTACAAATAACAGATAATAATAATAAAAATAACAACAATAGCAATAATAACAACAATAACAACAATAATAATAAAATAAATAAAAAGTCAGACTGAATCTCTCAGGTTATGACATTTCAGGACATATTCTGCTGCCAGGGCAGCAGAAGGACCTTCACCAAGAAGAATTGCAATTTTGTCCTTATGTTCCATGTCTGCAAAATCTCTATTTCTCTCTGTATCTTTCTCTCTGTATCTCTCTCCTCAGCTCACTCTCTCTGTCTCTGTCTCTGTCTCTGTCTCTGTCTCTGTCTCTGTCTCTGTCTCTCTCTCTCTCTCTCTCTCTCTCTCTCTCTCTCTCTCTCTCTCTCTCTCTCTCTCGCTCGCTCTCGCTCTCTCGCTCTCTCAGAGCAAGATTATATGTTGTGTCAAATATGACTGTAGCCTTTTGAGATTTCCCAAAAAGAAGTGATTGAAAACACTCTGTATTGTACGACAGACACGGGCGAACGATACAGCATCTTACAAATTCTTATATGTGCACCACCAAATCATTAAAAAACAAATCAATTATACAATACCACTTTTCATGAGACCGCTTGTAACAATGTCATATAGCCATTACATCTGTTTTACAAATTCTTTGTCCATTATGGCAGTTTTGTTGAATAAAGTTATCATGGTCTTTGAGAGGTAGGATGTACATTTGCAGGTATTATGAGAATTATGACTTCTAAAATAGATTGACATCAACCCATCTTCATCTCAGGCCAAGTCAAGTCATTTTGACCTGGTCGGTCTTTTTTTTTAATCAAACTTGCTATTCCTGAGCCTGACTAGTGTTTCTGTGTCTGTGGGGGCTACCCCTTTTTTCATAGATTTTCCTTGCTCTGTGCACATGGTTGAGACAGTTTCTATACACTGCTTCTATACGTCCGTATTACTATGTTTCTGGTTGTTGGCTAGGATGTGCCCTGACTTCCCAGTGGAGCGCTCCTGGTACTGTAAATGTAAACAGCATGTTAATGATGAACCACTTCATTTTCAAGGGTGTCATTTATGGCAGCAAGTAAATAGTACCCTCCCCCCCTCCCCACTCCCCCCCTCTATCCCCCTATCCTACGGCCTCTCGCTCCAACCATCAGTAATACTATACAGGCGCCATAAAATAATTCACACTCAACATTAATACAATATGCAATACAGCATGATAGCTCAAATAATAAAAAAAATAATAAAAAGAAAATGACGCTTTAATTTAATGATTAAAAGATTTAACAACGCAGAAGGCATGCATTTTAACAAGCCAGTGCCCCCTCAATACAAGATAATTGTATTAAATTATACCTAAATATTTTCATCAAAAGTTAAGGCAGTTAAGTGCTCTGCCAGGGTCCCCAGTCTCCCCCAGTGGTTTAAGATCAATTTACATAAATAACGTCTTGATTTGCGGTAATGTGGAATTTAGGCTCCCGTGTTGTGTTGTAATTAAAGCCGAGCAGTTCGCCTACTGTTCAATAATTCCTGGCACGGAAAAATATGGGAAAGAAGTCGAGAGAGAACCGGTTGAGGGAGAGAGAGAGGGGTAAAGACAGAGAGACGGAGAGGGAGAGAGGGGAGGCAGGGTTAAAAAAAAAAAAAAGTGCTGCTTCATCATGTTTTCATCAGATTCGACCTTGGCAGTCATCGTGCTGGAGGAACGCTGGAGTATCGCCACGCTGTCCATAAGTTGAAAGTTAATGTGAGAAGCATAAGGCATGCTGGCCTCTTTACCCTGTCCTTCCCAGCTGGTGCAACAAGACGCCCCGGCTCTTATGTTGCTTGACCCTAATGAGATGTTTCTCCTTAATTTGATTACATCGGGGAGGGCTTCCATTCCACTGTATGTTATGCCAAGTAGCTGCGTAGTGTCGGATGGGAGGGTTAACAATTTGCCCATTTCCCAAAAGTCCGTAATGCTAAGCATTTAAGAGGTCTTGGATCACTATCCTGTTCGCTATTCCCCACGTTCCCATCGCCTCCGGAAGGATTAAAGGAAGTAGATGTTAATGTATTTCAGACTGAGAAAAACCCTTTGATTCTTGTTTTTGATCATTGAATGTTCAGTGATGAAACCAAAGTATGCCTCTTGAGAATTTCGTTGTAGTGCGGTGCAGTCCAGGACACGGAAATGTTGTTTTTTATGTCCATATGAAAGGATCCTTCTCCGAAATGCCCTTGGTTTTGCGCAAGCTGCTGTTCTTCATTGTTATCCAGGATTTGAAGTCACACACAAAAGGCAATGTCTGGTGCCCTTCTTAACTTTATTCAAACCCTTCACGAGGAGATGTTTTCATGAATTCTACAAAGTAATCTCGTTCATCACATTTCTTCCAAGAATACCGTCGCAAAATTCTGATTCGGAATAAAAGAAAAGCTTAATTGTAAAATACCAAATCTCCCAAGACTGCCAAGGCCTTCAACCTTTTATAACTTCCATTATTCAAAATGTTTCTTAAAGATGACCGTAGTACAGCAGACTGTAGGATAAGCCTTGTAATAAGATATTGATAATTATATCTGTTAAATTTACTCCGATGAGGATTCAGAAATAAAAAAGTTTAACCTGAACTTTTATGGTGACCGATGAACAGGGTTGCAGAGACGACCAGCTCTGCCTTGTTATTTGTGTAGTGCTTGCACCTGCACTTTTCTGTCCACACACCCTGGCCGTGTCCCCTGTTCACTATAAACATGGTTGCATATATTACATGTATTACCTGCATGATCCCTTCTCCCTTCTCGGGATAGCAGGATGTTCCTTGAGGTGGAAGCAGTTTCTCGCAGAGTATTTTGACGACGTATATAGAAGGAATAGACTGAAACGACTACAGAGGGGCTTTTGTTTTGCACTTTGGGAAATAATGGACACTTGTCCATTATCGCAAAGTCCCTACCATGGCTAATTGTAATATCATGGGCAGGACCGAAAAAAAAAAAGCTCGTAGTGGGAGAGATCTATTTCAGGTTTGTAAAGGTAAGCTTTAAATGCGAATGAATAACAGCTGGGAGGCGTTGGAGACCGGTATCATTGCCACGCTGAGGCCGACATATCGGTGGGTACATAAGTAGCCTCCTTGGGATGCAGGGGTTGGGCTGTCAATGGGACCGCTTTACCTAATGGCTGCTCGGAGCCAGCACTCTGTGCACAAGCAACATTTAATCACCAGAAAGTTTAAGCCTCAATCAATGAAAATATAAAGTGGTCCCCCCCCCTCCCCCCCCCCCCCCTCCCCCCCCCCCCCCCCCCCCTATTTGTGCTGATAGCAGCTTAAAGGTTATTTTGAATAAAGGACTCAGACTGCATATTCAAGCCTCTGGCACAACTCCCAGGTAGATATCACCAGAGTTACAAAGGAGTGTAACCGATTAATACCTTCTAAAACAGCATCGGCATGTGGGAATGGACTTTTTGATACCTGTGGACGTATCCTTACGGTTGTGAAAAATCACCTCTTATTTGATTATTGTCCCTTCATGATTTCAGGTCTAATATCGTGTCGACTTATGTTCTATTATTTACAAGGTTGTCCGCCGATCCGAACTTCATTTCACAGTGCGATACATAATGCAGCCATACCGACGCCTCTGTTCTCCTAATGGATTCTTTTGTTGTGCATCTTTAGATCCCGGGATTAACATTTTACACAGTCTCGGCGACCATATAAGTAGCTTCTGCTGACTCCCAAGTTTTTTAATCCATGCAGTGGCCTGTTAAGGTGAGAGAAGTGTTCAGCTCAGAGTGTCGGTACGCAAGGACCTGATTAACATTTTCCGTTCTTGAATATCTGCCGCGCTCCTTTCCTAAATGACAAGCTCTCCTGTGTTACCGGCCTCCTGAAAGGCAGCATCAAAGTGAATAAAGTATGTTTTAATCCACATTTGCATGCATGCTCGCCCGTGTAGGCAATATACTTGAACAATGCGGTGTAGCAGCGGTGTAGGCCCACAGTTTATAGCATCCTAGCTGCTCTATTTTTAATCACACGATTCCACCATAATATACCCTCTATCAGAATTCCTTAGCTTCTAGCTTTTTTCTCCTCTTTGCTGACTATCATCTCTGAGATTCGTAGCCCAATAAAATAGCGCTGCATTTCACACGAAACCAATAACACATTTAATGAGATTGTATTCAGGGCGACGCGTCTCTTATAGATGCCGGATAATTAGAGACATTCATGATATGAATACAGTCTGTCCACGGTAAATCATATCGGCTCTCCACCTCCGAAGACGCCCCAGGAATCAGAACACACACTCTCTCTGCCTCCACAACAGTCGTAATCAGATTTGCCACCTGTTTTTCTCTGGCAAAATGTTTTTTTCTTAGCCATACATGATTTGATTTTTCTCAATTACATGGAACGGTTTGAAAAATGTTTTAAAGCTCAGCATTTGATGTGTGAGTGTGTGTGTGTTCATGCGTGCGTTATTTGTTAAGCTTTTCAGTTTTCAGAACTGTAGACTCTTTGTAGACATGAGTAGGGATGTCCAAGCTGAAGCACCATCGGTTTGGCATAGTTTTTGCAAAAACAAATACCCACAAACTACCAACATGACGAAAGAAATTGCATATGTAATTTCATTCATTATACCGGCATTATCCTCTATGACTTTGCCTTGAATGTCTTTACAGTGCACCCAAATTCGATTTTGACACCCATTTAAGTTCATTTGAATAGCTAAGTTATGCTCATTTAATATACTTTACAGAGTGGCGGTACACCCTCTATGTGAAACAGATCCACTTGAGCCAGACGCAGGGCCAACCCTTCCATTAAGGTGCATGTACGACAATCACAGCAGATGCTGGGTGGCTAAACTCTTTGGATTAGCTAAATAAATGAATGAACGTGAAACTTTTCCAATGACGCGTCTATAGGAAATGCATGATTCATGGCGAATCAGAGGGAAAACGTTCTCTTGAAAGGTTTTATCATTGCCAGAGCCTGGTGAAAATTGAACCTGAGTGAACTGAGTGTCTCAACTAAAATGGATGAGTTTTGAAATTGCTGGCCCAGAGTGTGATAATCAGGGAATTGGAGAAGGAAAATTGCATCAGAATGAAATCATAATCTCAGCCAGAAGTAAGGATTTGCTGATCCCTGACCTTCTGTTTCAGAAGACGGGGAGTTTAAGGAATGAGATGCGTCCCGTGAACCCACTCCATCGCTAAACAGCAGACTAGACTGAATCTCTGCTCGCCACAGCCAATGGATTTTACACATATTTCTAGAGATGCGCTGGGGCCGCGGTGGAAGACCGTAGGGGTGAAGGTAGAGGTGGATTCCATTTTTGCCTTGATGGGAAACACACCACTTTGACTGACAGTGTATTTAATGCAATATGTTTTGACCACTGGCGAAGCTTCCTGCACCTTCCAGGCCCTACAGCAGAGCACCGGGGGAGAGCTGCACTTTGTGTTTCCATCAATCCATTGCAGCGTGTTGCATCTTGTAGCAGTAGTGAGTGGTATCAGTGTCGGTAGTTTCAAATTCACTTCACAATTATAAATGGGTCCAAAAAACGATGATCAAATATATCAGAGGTGTTACGATTCTCCAAATCAATGGTTCTGTTCAGACCTTGATTTTTGAACCACGGTTTGTACATATCTTGTTTTTTTTTAACTAACTTAACAAAATAAATATAAAACACTTCTCTTAAAGTGTAAGTGAACCCAATGTTTCAGCTGAAGTTCAACCAGTATAAGCCCTTTCACACATGCACTGTAAACCCGACATTGTCTAGATTATACCCAGAGTGGCTATATGTTAACGCAAATATCAGAGTCAGCCCCTCTGGAGTTTACCTAGAGTTAACTAGTGTGAAGTCCGGAGAATCGTAGACATGGAAAATTCACAACGAGCGAGTGGGCGTGTTGCTGACATGTTTATGACGTTTCCATCATGCGACCGAAACCTGGGAGCACGAAGTGTAGCTGATTCGCACTTTTCTGTTATTGCCTGTATTTGTCAGGTTGAATTAGCTCAAGAGGTAGAGTGGGTTGACCTCATCCGGAAGGTTGCTAGTTCGATCCCTCCTAGCTGATTGTCGGTAGGTCCCTGAGCAAGACACCTAACCCTTACTGCTCCAGACGAGCTGGCTGTCACCTTGCATGGTTTACTGCGCTGTGAATGAGACTTGAAATCACATGTGACTGGACGTCAGTGACACGGAAGGACGGAGCTGCGACTTGGGGCAGTGGACGGTTTCGATCTCAGTTTCAGAACCATTACCCCCTTAAAAAAGATGTTCTAACACTGTAAGAAGTAGTAACCAACCAAGAAAATTACTGTCTCAATGTGGGCTCTTTGTTTTGTTGTTCTTTGATTTCTTTGGTTCTTTTCATTGTCATCCCTGAAGACATTGTTGTTGAAATAAACATAACAAGAATACAGAGGAAAAACATTGCAATGTGGGCGTTTCTTTGTTCCTCAAAACCTGGACATCAATCGGTTCTGCTTTTGTCTGAGACGTAAGAGACAGAGGAGACACAGAGAGACACACTAATAACTAGCAAATCAAACTTTAAACCTTAATTTGAACACCTTTGACAATCTAAACTTAACAGCATCTAACATAAAGCTGCACTTTCCCATTTCCAACCAATACCTGAACTCACAGTGATAGCTTTTGAGTTATGTAGCTGGTACGTTGGAATAAATCCTAATTTCCACCAATTTAATTCCTACATGTAACTAAGTAACAAAGTTGGTAAGTTTTCAGGAAAACAATCACGCATGCATCCGTCTTCCCTTAACCTCAGAGATTTCCTCCCCCCTTGTACGTGTGTTAGATTCAAATCTTCACAGCAAGTCCCAGCCTTTCACTATCAAATGCTGGCATGCATCGGGCTGACTGACAGTACACGCTTCTACGGGGTGCATTTGATATGCCCGATTGTTCCTCGCCAGGAACTCAGCGGTTGCACCCTGCTGTTATCTCAATCTTCTGCTGTTCTCCATATTAAAAGTGCAGTGTTTAGAATTAAGTGGCATCAAGTACAACGGATTGGGCAAAAGTGGAATATGATATGCATCAGTATGTTTTAATTATTGTATAATCTCATGACATTTAGAATCGTTCCTTAGAATGTGCCTATCTACGTAGGGAGGTGGCCCTCCATTTTGGCCGCCATTTTCTACAGTAGCCAAGAACAGCCAAGGCAGTCTAGAGAATTCACATCTTTTATAAAAAATAATAGAGGTTAATAATTAATAATTGGCGGGCTAAGACTTCTAAGGAGAAGGGGGGTTGTTATCCCCATGGCTACCACCCATTTGTGATTCTTCTTTTGTACCACCGTTGTGTTGGAGCATAATAATGAGTGAATTGTGTGTGAAATGCACCACACACCGCGGTGTAATACGAAAAGTGTCCGAGAAGCATAGCCATCTCTCTGATGCAGAGAGCAAAATCAACCGCCGGCTAGACCAAGCTCCACACAACTTCAGTTCACAGAGCTAGCGTTGTGTGTGTTTGTGTGTGTGTGTGTGTGGGGGGGGGGGGGCATTATGGGACAATTCCCCCCAACTAGGACTTTATGCCCCCCAAAATTGAGTAATGAAAACTTCAACAAACCCCTTCATTCTAAACTTACTTAATGCTGACATTGACATAACTTAAGAAGTTCCTGCTGGCACCTCACACAATACAGGCCACTTCAGGCCACCGTGGTTGTTGGAAAGGGAGGGGTGCAGAGGGGGATTCCGTTGGCTGCAATCTGCAACCTCACAGCAAGATGCTACTCAATTAAACACACTGGACCTTTAAAGTGATCCTACTGACTTAAGGTTAGTTTTTAATTTGTCTGAGAAATAATTGTAATCAAGTATTGTTATGATTTGTATTATTTCTCGTACAAATTGCAAAACTAACTTTAAGTCAGTAGGATAACATTAAAGGTCCAGGTACAGTTTTTTTCAAGAACGAAAGGGTCGATTTAGGATGTCTATGGGTTGATTTATGAGGCCATACAAATATCAACCCAGCAGATCAGTGCTAGGTCCTTATAGCAATCCCATCCATGCTGTGTTGACGGGCAGTGACGTTTGCTTGCTCCAGTTAGGAGCTCTTGCCTCCAGCTTACTTGCCTTAAAGTCTTCCTTGCCTGCATATTTTGAATTACAAAAAAATTATCGCATATTTGTTGTTGAAAATATGCAGAAAAGCAAAATTAGAAATCGATTTTATATTTGTTTCTCACTGTTGATTTTCCCGTCTTTGACCTTTCAGTTTTCCTTGTCTTTTCAATTCTGAAAATGGCAACTCCCCACATAATTTCAAATCTTGAAAATGTTCAACATAGATGTTGTGGTTGACATCTAGTTGTCTGACCTGAACGAGGAGGAATAGCAACAACCTTGTTTCTCGCTGAACCAAACTCTTAATTGGGCAAGATTCATAAACAGGCTGTTCCATTTTGTGAGGTTTTGAAATGCTGAAATGGGTTTTACTTTTTTATTATTTTATTCTTACCGCTTGCCAATCCCACTACTAGCACACACAAACCCATGTTTTACTGAGTACTTGATTTAATCGTGCTGGATTTGACTGGATCTTCCTAAAGACAAATCATTCTTTTTTTTTGTGGAATACATTGGTGCCAATGTGAATAAATTCAATCTATGGAAATAGGTCAATGGAAAAGTTTTATCAAACCTTTAGAATTTAGCAAAAGCTTCGTATTTGTTTCGACCTCTCTCTATTTGCAACAACTAATATTCGCTATTTAGATGATGGCGTAACAAATCCCATCTCATACGATGGGATGTCCAATCTTAAGGGTTTTCGAAACTCAATGGCTGCTTTATCAAATTCCTCAAGGACCACAGCTCTTCAGCATTAATAGAATCTGTCCTGGCCTCATCTGCCTTTTATGGAATGAATTGGAATGGGCCAAAGTCCAATTGTGGCCCAACCATTGTGTCTGACTATAATAAAGTTGTATTATAAATAAAGAACAACATGTTGAGGCATTTCAATGTCAGAATTGTGGAAGAGCATTATAATGTGTTGTGGTCGAGCACACATAGAAAAGGTTTCCTAGAACTGAGAATGTCCCATCCACCTCAATTCAATTCAATTTTATTTGTATAGCCCTTAATCACCATTACAGTCTCAAAGGGCTTAACAGGCCAAATATTTGTGACACCCCCCTTTACCCATGCCCCCACACGGGCAAGAAAAAACTCCCTTGAATCAGCAAAGAAGAAATCTTGAGAAGAAATTCAGTGTAGGGGATCCCTTCTTCCAGGGATGGTCAGGAGTGCAATGGGTGCCACAATTGACATACAGGTAAATACATGCACATCATATTAAAATGGTGATGCGGTTCTGGCCGGTTATCCATGAGGAGAGTCCAGGCATCCAGTCCAGTACCCGCAACACGCTAGAACAGACAGAACCTCCAACTTTCTTTCTCTCCTTATTGTTATTAAATAGAGCGATAGGTTTAAGCTCTGTTACATGGTCCAACTTGCTCAATAGGGCAGATAAGGTCCCATTCATAAGATGGTATCATGGGATGTATTTTACCAATGTGTCCTGCAATCTAAGGAGAATGGAAAGTGTGTTGCACTAAATGTCTGCAGTCAGAAAGGGCCCATTAACACCCCTTTACTGTGGTTTTATCTCGGTTCCTTGCCATTAAAGATATATTCCGTGTGCACAAAAGATGGACATTGATTATGTTTACTCATGTCCTTCAAATTAACCCTGCAAGTAAGGAGACACATGCGGATCAATGTTTCTGATAAAAGCCCCTCGGATTCTGCAGCTAGAAACCTCTACAGTGACTGCCAGCGTGGTCATTTCTTTCATTCGCTGCATGTACAGCCAATCTGCTCTAGTTTTTTCTCCCAATTAACTTTCTGCCTAACAGCGTCTGAAGCCCTTCTCCTATTAATGTGTCCAGCCAAAAATATACCTGGCTCACTGACCTGGCTCTGCATCACTTCCTTTGCGGCCTAGCTTGGCATCTCGGTTCCAGGCAACTCTTATTTGGAAATGGATTAAATGTCAGTGGTCGCGAAGGCCAGATAAAACGATTGTCACCCACCTAGATCATTTTTCCCCAATTGTTCCACAGAGGGGGCATTCAGAGGCGATAACAATCTGTTAAATAATATACCCTAAGCGCTTTCAACATCCAATGCTGTAGTGGAACTTAACTTGGCAGTAGTTGCATTTGCAATTGATGAGGCGTCACATGTAGCTTAATTGTCAGTCAAAGCTCGTAACAATTGCCGGCGACTGACACAGCTGTCTGCGTACATTTGGAAGCAGGCGTACTCTGCATCCCCGAGGGACAGTGCTTGATCATCTAATTAAAGTGGCTTTGAGACAAGGTCGCGACCCGCGTTGATTGCAATTTCTGCTTCTTCAGAACGCCTTCTTGTTAACCAGCACCATGACATTGTTGCTTCCAAGCTTGTGTATAGCTGGCTGCTGATTATCCACTAACAGGATACACCTGCTGTCTACGTCCAACTTTAAATCTGTGTGTCCTCTCATTAAGGACAGGTTCCACGCAAAATAATTTGATGCACAATGTTGTTTCGCAAATTGCAATGTGCACCAGTGAATGAATTATAGGATGAGAGATAAAAGGAGTATGAATTGACCAAGACTGTGGTCAGCGGCGCTGCGTCGAGGCTGAAAACATCTCGTCCTGCGCGGTGTTTGTCTACTGAGTGCGCCGAGGGCGTGCAGGTCGAGCTCAGGGTTGGCTGTCTCAATCAGAGTCGTGTCTCATCACGGCTAACAACATGCAAATGGTGGGAATAGGGAGCGTGTGATTCTGAAAGGGTACAAAGAGCGAGGGAGAGTGAGAGATGTAAGGAGACGTAAGAGCTTGGTAATTAACTCCCTCCGTCTGCCCTTAGAGGCAGTCCCGTGGGTGGGATGGACTCTATAAAGTCAGAGTCTTTCCTCGGATTGCTCGACCTGCTGAGTCTCCCAACTGGTGGAAATTAGGCACAATCAATGACGCTGAGTTCTCGTCCATAAAGCTCAGAAAGATCAAATTACTGGCTAGTAGGAGTGTCCCTATTCCTTTGGTCACAAGCTATGGTTATTAAGGCTTTTTTTCCTGAACGTTAATAATGTCTAGGGTATCTCAAGTGCGAAAATGAATTCATTAATTCTAACTTGTTTCACTCGCTCTACTTGTCTAAAAATATAGCTGCTGCGCGGCACTGAGACATTATGAAGTGAGATATTTTTTTGTATCTCACTTCATAATGATCTGCGAATGCGGACCTTCAATAATTAACAGCAGCACTGCAGAAAAAAACTATTAGGAGTTAACCATTAAGCCTTTCAGCTGTCAACATCCAACAAAATAATATATTTAACATTTAACCCATCCAACCGTTATATCATTTATCGCTAGCCTTGGAACAGAACGAATCTGCAAGCACACGTTTTATTTATTATACCAGGCCTCCTGTTCGGACAGAGTTCCTGCAGACCCGGCCAATCACAATCGTCTGTCTAATGTGGGGCGGGTTTTACATGATAGTGTGCTCCCATAGGCAGCAACCCAGGGGAGAGCACCTATGAGGCCTTTTCACAAACAACCAAGATGGCTGTCGCTGATGTGTCACGTTCGTCTCTCTGATTGGTTGTGGGTTCTATCCAATTGCGTCCGGAGCATTTTGGTAGTAGCCCGTTGACAATGAAACAAACAGCATTTGCTAATTGGTCTGGGGATGTCAGGCTAATTCATCGCTATAATAATTACATTTGTTTGGTTTCTAGCAATTGCATCCCTTGTCGCCGACCAGTCAGTCCTGCATTTATTCGTTGTGGGTCAGATGAGGGGTCTGACTGTTTAAACAAAATAGAAAATGGAAGGGGATGATTGTGTTGTTTTTTTTCTGCTTTTTTGTCTCTTCAAAATAAAACACTTAAAATGAACCGACGCTGGCTTTTCGGTTGTTCTTCACATAGTTAGTGGCTCACCTGGTGATATGTTGTCCCTTAGCGTCTAAGCGTCTTAGAGTACCATATTAAGCGCTATATAAATTTCATTTATTATTATTATTATTATTAATAATCAGGAATTAGTCTTTTTTTTAATTATCTCTGGATCAGGTTGATCAACTACAATTTTGCTTTGAAAAGTTGGCATCAAAGTAAAATTGATTACCTGTTCCTGTATACCAAAAGATGGGATTTCCAACCCGGATCATTGTGATCCAGATTAAACATCACACAAAGCCTATTGTAAATGCTGACATGTCAGAGCTCTCTTTGAGTGTGTGGGGTGATGCTTTATCCTTTGTGCATTGATTGATAAATGCACCCTGGGTGTGCAGCCCCGCTCAGCCCCAGAGTCGAATCCGTCTGACTGTGGCTTGGTTGAGGCTGCCTGAACCAGCCTCAACCACACACAGAACACACTCCGCGTACCCCCCCACCCAACACCAAATCGAAGCCTGCCTAGTGCCTACTCATACAGATCAATAACACACACTATAAACTGGACTCTAAAACAGGGTTGCCATATCTAAAACAAAACAACAAAACCCTGGAGACCCCGGAGGTCTGGGCTGCTGCCCTGGTTGTCGTTGGGTCTGGCCTTTGCAGGGCTGTCTGGCCGGGCTGGGAGGAGACCTGACAGCTGGGCCGCGCTGGTAGCTCCACAGCCCGCGGAAGGGCCGCCCTTCGACCAGGGCGACAGGGCATCTCCCTCCCTCACGGAGCATTCGGGCCATGGGCTGCCGTGCTGGCTGGCTGGCTGGCTGGCAGAGGTGCAGCTCGGGGCCGCTGGGGGCCAGATCCAGGGCTGCTGGCTGGAGGCGGCTGCCCGGGGCTGTGGCCGGTGGTGGCTCCGCTGGGCACCACCGGCCACAGTCACGGACGTCGGTGTTGTCGGGGAAGAGGCTTGTGCTGGTGCTCCGGTGAGTCTCCTGCCAGCTCAGGCCTGAGGGCCTCTTTGACCTGGGAAGGGACAGTGAAGCGGGGGCTCCTCTGAGGGCCAGGACACAGGGGTGAACGTAAAGACTGTTTATAGTGGGAGAGATGTCACACTCGGAGCAAATGGAAAAACGCTAACATGTCAGTGCTCAACTTGAGTGTGTGTGGTGTGCATTGAATGCAACCAGGGTGTGCACCCTCCCCCAGCGTCTAATCAGTCTGACCCGAGCCAGCTGAGCCTGCTCCAACCAGCCATCGTCCACACACACTCCACGACAATATTCAAATATTGTTCAACAATTGTTGTTTTGACAGATTTATGGTGATGGCAAGATGTCACAGATTGTAATAAGACAAACAAACAAAAAAAGTTAAGTGTTGTGTATATTTGACACTTTAAAATACAAAAATCTCCCTCAGGTTTATGAGGAAGAAACAGAGATTACACAATTTACCCAAGAGTATTACTGTCTCACGTGATTGAATAAGCAAAATGTGATAAAAGCAAACCCCCCTTCATGCCCTGCGGGACACACACACACACACACACACACACACACACACACACACACACACACACACACACAAACCCCAAATAATTTCCTTATTTTTTCGGGGTGCTGGCTGGTGGGTGGTGGCAGGGGTTTCATCCATCTTAGCATTCTGCATTTCATATTTGTTTGTGCTTCCTTTCTTCTGCCTTAGGAAGCCATAATTGTTGTTTGTCTATGCATGTTTGGGGATTTCAATCCGTATTTTCTCCACCTCAGCCAAGAACACTTATACCAACAGAAGGGGCGGATAGGCACGGCTTCAGTCGGTACATAAGTGACATGCGCTCTCTCCCCACCCATTACATTAACCCTAACCCTCGCCTTCACAATGTTTAAGGAGGTGTGTATTTACGTTGAAGATGGATGCATTCACCGCTCAGTGTTTTTCAGATGCATCGTAAGGCCTAACCACAGGTAGCGGTTAAGCATTTGGCTCGAGGATGCTTACAGGTAGAGCGGAAGACTTTGGCAATCAAAGGCACTGTCTGTCGATCGGCACACGCTGGCAACCGCATTGAAGACGACATGAAGCGATGACACACTTCCTTCCTCCTACCTGCTATTTCATCTGTCGACAGACCCCACCCAAAGAGCCTCATTCGTCCCCCCACGTCCCTGCGATTAGCCAAGGGAGAGAGAGGGGCTTACGAGGGGCCGTGCTGGGCTGTAACCTGGTCTCAGCTCCGGGTTCATGGTGACAGTAACGGGGAGAGAAGCCCTGCAGGCTGGCTGGCTTGGCATGGCCGGCCATGGAGCATATGCACTTTCCAGGGGGAACCCATCTGACACGGAGGTTTCGCTGATGACCACCCACGTTAGCCTCCATATGCGGTCGCCAGAAGGGCCTGTGTGCGCCCGCCGGCCCTCCGACGATGAGGCCATCGCGCAGCGTGCGTGGAGGGCAGCGTGCGTGGAAGGCAGCTTTCCCCGGACTCGAAATGCTCTCATCTGGGGAGCCAGCCGATGAGAGCATCGTGGTCAAGGAAGGCCCGGGCACAAAAGTCACTTACCACACACATACATTTATATCTATATATGCATATATTTATATATAATTATGCATGCACAAACACAAAACATTAGAATAGCTATTGTGCGTTACAGAGAGATCCACAGATGGGGAGAGCGAGAAAGAGAGAAAGAGTTTAACTATTGCTTCACACCTTTGTATTACACACATCCTCACTTTGAAAACACATTCTCACACACACACACATTAAATCCTCACACTAGGTGTGGTGTGAATGGAATATTGAAAATATAATAAATATAAAATAAATAAATATATTTCTCACACGTAGAGAGAGAGAGAGAGAGAGGAGAGAGGAGGTAGAGAGGAGAGGAGAGAGAGAGAGAGAGAGAGAGAGAAGAGAGAGAGAGAGAGAGAGAGAGAGAGAGAGAGAGAGAGAGAGAGAGAGAGATGAGAGAGAGAGAGAGAGAGAGAGAGAGAGAGAGAGAGAGAGAGAGAGAGAACGAACAAGTGTGAGCACAGGAGACAGACAGGCAGACCTGAAACAGAGAGACCCGGCGAGCGATGCTGTGTGAGTGTGTGTGTGTGTGTGGGGGGGGGGGGGGGGGGGGGAGGAGAATTCTGGCCCCAGCTGGGCAGCTTAACGGTCCTGTCGGGTCATTAGCATGCATAGGTCTGCCCGGACATTTAAGGTTATTCATCCCCTGGTTAATTCTCCCGATGCCCAAAATGCTAAGCCACTTCCTGAACACCCTTAATCAATGGCCCTTTACTAGTCACTGTTGTGGGCTGTTGATGTTGTTCAACAACAGCCATGCACACACCCACGCAAACACACACAAATGCACATACATAACAACGCACGCACAGTGCACGAAACAGCCCACGGTCCTGCCATCCACATGTTGGCTGGGATAGATCTGGTGTTATGGGACCGCAGATGTTAGAGCATACTTAATAAGGGTTGATCACGGGAGCCCCAACCTCGCCCTGTAATTCCACTACCCAAGGTGCATCTGTTCTGCTTGTACTCACAGGAACCCCATGCTGGCAACTTTGTTGCACAAAGTCACACGAGTCATGTGGTTAAAACAACAGGCTCCAGCAGCAGCAGCAGCCACCACGCACACACACAGACACGGAGTGACACACACACAGACACACAAACACACAGACACAAATACACACAGAGACACACAAACACACACACACGCAAACACGCACACATACTCAATCAAACACACACACGCACACACACATACACACACTCATCCACACACACACACGCACGCACACACACACACACACACACTCATCCACACACTCTGAGCTAGGCAGGGCGAGGAGAAAAAGTTGCTGGTGCACAGCATGGCGTAACACTTAAGAGGCGCACACAGTACCAACCACAGTTATTTATTTTGACTTAACACAGTGGCATTCATGTATATATACATGTGTTCCTTCCTCTGCATTGAGCATGACATGCTCCAGAGCAGAGAAGCGTTAAGATAAAGGGCGTGCGTGGTGCATGCTTGATGCCAGTATATACGAGCACACACATGTTTGTCGTGATGGCACAACTGTTGGGATGAGGTCCGTTTCTTGCCAGTCATCGCGTAGACCATCGCCCCTGTCTTCCTTGCGCCGTATCGACCCGAAACACACGGACACATTCAGTTCCCATTCGTATATGTGAGTACATATGTGTGCACTACTCGGCTGAATTAACAGCAGTCGTCCGTGACGGATCTACACCGTCGTTGGGCCACTCTACATTTCTGAGGGGTATGCGATTCAGAAACACGGTCACGACAATGTAAATAGATTGCCAGCGACTTCAGGCGTGCTGCTTAACTTCTTTACTGCTCCAGGCAGAGTTTGACAACCCCTTCATTTCCCGGGGGAGGTTGAATAACCCAGTTTTGCAGTGCACCGTGAGAGTGTTAAATAAATAAACATTATTAACAGCAAGCTAGACTTTGCAGTGAACATACAGCGTGTCAGAAATAGGAAGGGGTTGTTAGCCTGCGGTAAAACGGGTCTATTTTGTTCTTAAAGCAGCAGTGGAGAAGGTATAAATACCAGTATGACCGTGTGCTGTACTGTGATACAAATATTATCAAAGGGGAGAAACAGATATTTCCACAATGTTTTCTTTGTGTCGTCTATCAATGAAGGGAAGTTCAGCGTTTGAGCGGGCCTTTTGTTTTTTCTTGTCCTCCGCAGGTGATTCTGATGCTAACCAAGTTGTTTGACTTCAACCTGAACAGCGTGACGGAGAGTTCATTGTGGAGGTAGGCAAATCTTCGTCATCTTCGTCTTCATCAGCTCACCACATCCATTCAAATCTTTGGAAAAATGGTCAAACACATTTCGGGCAACTATTGGCTGTAATTAGATACAAATGCGTGGTGTTCATGTAGAAGTTATTCAGGTTCATCAATCATTCATCAGAATATATGCAACAGGTGTATCAAATTAAAACTTGTCTGAGGTGAAGGTGTTTTCTACCAGTTACTGCCAGTCTTGATAAGGAATGGAATAGATTACTGAAAATATCTTCTCTTCAACAATTTCAGTGTGAGACTGTATCAGGGTTGCTCCCAAATATTGATTCATAATGAATTGATACATGAATATTAATGATACATATTAATAATTCAAACTGATCCAATAAACAGCTTTATAATTCTTCTATTTCTTCTATAACTTTATTCTTTTTCGTAGTTTTTCCTTCAATACATCACTTTTCAGGACATTTTATCATTATTTTAATAAAACAAAAACGATGTGCTTTGCCAAAATGACGTACTGTATCCCTGACACTTGAATGTGCGAGATTTTGGAACATAGTCCAAAACTTTAATGAATTTGACAAACGCCCAAATAAGTACTTAAGGATGCAGTGGCCATTACAGAAATGCAGTTTTTTTTAATATATGTGATTTCCCTTGAGTGAAATGTTTCAGCGGTAGACCTCCGACTCTTGATAGAGGGGAAGAGCTGCCATGACCTCATGTCCATTATGTCCGTTTTTTTGTTCGAGAGAGAATCCTGTACAATGTTCTCAGTAAGAGCTACCTATAGCTGCTAATGCCCATTCAGAGCATTGGTAAATGTACCATTTTATGTGTGCACACACAAAAGAGCCCAACTCTACTTGCAGCTTTTGTGATACCACATTAGCCTGTTAATGGTGCCTTTGTTGATGGCGAACGTTGGTGCTTGGCCATTACGGATTCACAACACAACTTCTCTCATCCGAGTGCCTAAGTGTAATGCCACTGTATAGAGCTATTGCTACCGAATTAGTGGCATGGATGCCAGGGTCAGAAGCGCCAAACCAGTGCAACGTCTAGACTGTGAAGATGTTGATGGTGTTGAACACAAAGTACAGCAGTATGATGTGGAAGATGATTCATAATCACATGTGTAAACTACACTATATTAACATTATAAAATACAATAATTAAAACGTTTTTTTTCCACATGACACAATTGATTCAAAACGTCCATGGTGTCACTCGGACCGTGCATCGTGTTAGATGGACCATGCATTAAAAAACAACCGTTCATAATTCATGCATGGATGGCTTTCTGCCCCATAGCTCCCAGTTGTTTTGCTTTCGCTCATAAAACATAGCATTGAATAAACATCTTAACTGTAGCACTCATACCCTCAACAGTCCTGCAATCCTGTTTATGCATCCTATTTTGAAGATGTTTTAGAAGCAGCCAATGCCACGACGAGGATTCTTAGCATGGCTGTCACAAGGAAGCAGACCCCCAACCCTGGCAGGGTCTGTAAAGCGCTTGACGATTGTGGCCTGACATTCACCCATTCATACATAGTACACTCATTCACACACCGACGGCTATGTCAGCCATGCAAGCGCGTCGGGAATAGTTAGGGTTAGGTGTCTTGCTCAGGGACACCTTGACGCTCAAACTAACAACCTTCCGTTTAAAAAGACAACCCCCACCACCTCCTCCTAAGCCACTGCCACCCTTTTGCTGATATCTGCTTGGGGAATTATTTCATCCATCCAAGGGAAAAGAAAAGTTGAGCACGTTTCCCGTTCATTTCTTATTTTCAGTAATCCTTTCTAACCATATGGCGTAGCATAGTTATTAGCTCATTGAATCCGCCTCATTGATTCAATAATTAATGTAGATGTATACAAGTAGGGGTCACACTGTAGCCTGAAGCTGGTACCAGTTGCCTGCCAGCAGGAAGGCCCATGGTTCCAAGCGGCCCCGGGGCCATCCACATGAAGCCTGCTTGTTCTCCACAGGTTCCTGGGGGGTTCCTCTGCTAACAAGACAGGCATGGGTTGATTTTTCATCAGGGCAATGCAGATGCGCAGCTGTTTCTATAGGGGCCCACCCTTGGGTCAATTAGAAATACAGAAAAGGATTTTATAACAGGACTGAAGATATCTGTCGGCTCAGTGTTTTTTTTCTCCCAGCTTGTACGCCACAAGCTGAAAATGGAAACCGCAAAGAAAAAATATATCCCAGTGTTCTTGAACAAGGGGCTGCCCTTAAAGCTATAATGTTCTGCAACTATTCTGTGGCTGTAGAGAAAGCTTTGCTGTTAGAGAAGGCTGTGCTGTACAAAATAACCGGTCCATGTCTGGGTTTATGTATTCAACACCTGTTTTTCTGTTTCAAGATAATCACAGGTTTTACCATTGTTCAAAATACAGATAATTTATGGAGAACAGGATGTATTCCTGACGTAAGCCATCAGGGGAGATTACATTTTCTGATACATTTGTATACCTAATATAGTTTTCCATTATTTTTTCATGAACTTTTTCACTAAGTGCATGCTTAATAGCCCCACTAGCGTTATACATGGTGAGAATGAGCATTCAAATCGACATTCCTATCAAATAGATGTGTTAATGTCACTTCCAGCAAAACGGCTGAAATGTAAAAGGCATTTGAACGTATTCATCCTGCTGAACAGAATAACAAATATCTTTCTATTTCTTTCTAACAGACACTGAAACTTAAAATACATCCGGCCCAAATCAACAGTGAAATAGCATTAAAAAAATGCTAAAATATTAAAATATCGACTGGGCCAGCAGGCTTCCACAGAGAGCCATGTTGCATTCACGATAATGCTGTGTGTCGAATCACCGGCAAGCTCTTGCGCAGGGAGTTTTAGGAATGGAAGTCTGCCACAGAACCTGAGGGCAGCCGTACGAAGGACGGGGATTGCAGATGTGGAAGGGCGGGGCACATTAGTCTGCGCTCACAAGATATACGGCCCAAACCCCGCAGAAGCGTTCATAAATTCATCTGAAACACTCTGCAAAGCGGCAATCCATCTGGTGTCTCAAAGTTTTTAAGTACTGTTGGCGTTTGCGCCTTCGCTAATGCAGTCTCTGACCTCGTGTTAACTATCGCAGGAAGGCAGCCGGCTTTCCCAGAGACCTTGATTTATGAAGTAACGACAAATAATGTCGCTCCGTCTCCGACTAACAATGAACGGCTCTTCGCCCGTCCAAGAGAGTCTAATTCTAACTCCTACATGAACACGAAACGTAATAACTCATGTTCATTCCTCTCCTACAAGCGATGGCGCGAAACTGTTCCGCAGTCTCAGAGGGGCACGCACGGGGTCTTCAGCGGGTCTTGGAGGGGAAAGGCATGTTGCGTGGGCACGGGTTCATACGACCACAGAGTTGGGGGGCAGTTCCATTACTGCAGGGGGTCCCAAGTGCCCCATAGATCCCCCTTTAATGACACCACACTATCTTTGCGAGTACCCTCATATAATGTTTCATTAACTTGACCATATTTATTCCAACACCTGCCCCCTCCTCCCCCCCAGCCCCCCGTGGCGCCTAAGGCCACCGAGTCGATCCGGTCACAGCGTGCTGCGGTCAGAGCTTCTCCGCCCACACACACACGGGCCGTCCGCCAGCCTCCACCAGCCCTGTGCCTGAATAACAAAGACGCAGAAAAACATTAAGTGGCGTGATTCACTTTGAGTCGTTGTCCTTGAGAGGCTGTCACTTGTTTCTCTGCTGAAAGTTACTTTCATCTTCCCTCGCGTTGGTGTGGGTGGCGTCGTGGTTTTAATTGGATCATGTTGTAGGGAGTTGCCATAACACTAAAAAAAGCAGTAATCTGTGCATAAATCAAACTGCCTGGTGATGGTGATTGTGCGTGCGTGTGTGTGTGTGTGTGTGTGTGTGTGTGTGTGTGTGTGTGTGTGTGTGTGTGTGTGTGTGTGTGTGTGTGTGTGTGTGTGTGTGTGTGTGTGTGTGTGTGTGTGTGCGTGTGGTGGGGGTACAGCACATCAATGAGAGGCGGTTCAATGCCCTGACGATGTCATTGTCCCTCTTCCGTCCAGAGTGTCGATGGCTTTGATCGATGACCGCCAGAGGGATTTGGCGTGAGTTCACCTAATAGCAGGGCATTTCATCGCCATGAAACCAGCCCATAATAAATCTCAGAAGGGTTGACAAATGCACTGCTGACACTTTTTTTACTCTTTTTATATTTCCTGTCTGGCTTTTCAAACTCAAAGCCCAGATAGAGATATGGGATCAAGACAAAAGCGGGAGCTTTTTTTTAGTTTCAAGCAAGGAGCCAAACACTAGGATTTCATAGTCGCATGGGGAGGAAATAAAAATCACATCAATCAATCATTTGTCAGTGATTGCGATATTTGATGTGACAGAGAGCATTCTTACGTGCTTCATTTCGAAGCGCCACAATATTTTAGACACAAAAGAATAGCTCTTTGAGCCACCCACATGCCTTTGAAATAATAAACCCAAAACCAAGATTCAATAGATTCTTCGCTTAAGGTTTATCCCCTGTGTTCCTCAGAGACGTCCCCAAAAAGTTTAAGAAATCAATTTGGCTCTTCAATGCTCATCAAAATCACTTCGAAAGCCTCAATAAAAAAGATTTTCCAGAGAGACCGATAATGACCTGTGTAGCTCTAGGGAGACACCAAATAAATACATAAATAAACGTACCTTTCTACCTACATATTAGCTACTCATCCCGATTTTCTTTTGTTTTTAAGAAGAAGATTTTGATGTTCATGGTTGCATCATTACATAAACAACACTGACTTAAATGTAAACACTTAAAATGAACACAACCTTTTAAGTGAAACTGAAACCACAGTTCTGGCTGGAATTCCAACACTATGAGATTTTAACAAAACACGTTTTAGGCTGATAGTTCTAGGAAGGAGGGGGGTGTATTACCACCCACGGCAACTTGATGATGCTCAATTGGAAAGCCATCGGGGTTATTATATGTGCGGTTCAATGAGCGATGTTACATAATGAGTGGCGTTATACTATAGGTGTCCGGAAGCCTAACCCTCTCTTTGAAACTATCATAAAAATCAACGGCTGTCCGGAAAGAGCTTCACAGCTCCGCGCATCCACACTTCCACAAACACCGTGGCTACACTATAAGACTATAAGTCAGAGAAGACTATAAGTCAGAGAAGACTATAAGTCAGAGAAGCTTATCCCTCTCTCGGATGCTGCAGTCAACAGCTGCCCAGACAGAGTGCTACACGTCCACACACACCTCGCCACCAGTGTCCCGCCTGCATCCCGCCTGCATCCAGAAGGACACCAAAGAGTATATTAAAATAAACTCCAGCATCGCGATAAGACGGTTACCTGAGTTTGAAACAAAGTTGAATGTTCACATTATATAAGACCTGAGATTGGCAAACACAGGATTTTACACCTGTTTTCTCTAAAATACAGTCTTATTTTCGTAACAGTGACAAAAGCGCATTGATTATTATGTTCATAATTATATTATACATATACCGGTAACCATGTTTTACCGGTTTTAACGGTTTTGGGTTCACCGGCCCTCTAAGATGAAACATCCTTATTATTTTGGACGAATATATTCGACATTTACATTTTACCTCACCTTACAAGGCACCTATCTGAACATATAAAAATATATCTGAAAATCAACCACCGTTGTCTAATCAAAACTATTGTACTAAAGCACAACAAATATAACTGTGTAAGAAATTCTCCCGATAAAGTTAACAAACAAAAGAAGGAAGGCGTAGAACTGCAAACCGTGTGAAGTTATCACCGGGCTGTCTGGGTGCTCTGCTGTTTATGGGGATGTTTATTGCGTCTTCATGGCTCTTGTGGCCAACTGTAAAGTTGGCTCCCCTTGCCACAGGCACACGGAAGCAGCGGGACACACTGATGTTAGAACATGAAATGTCAAAGCAAGGACACAGGGCATCTGTCTTTGAAGAGATGTGTAGGGGAAGTTTGTTTTCTGTGCATTTTTCTCTGTGTGTTTTTTTGTGTGTGTGCGTGTGTCTCTGTGTCTGTTCATGCTCACATAATCATTATCGCAATACAATGTGTTCAAATAATTATGAGCTGCATAATAATGTGGACCATATCATTTATAGACACCCACTATCTTGGGTGTCTACAAACACTATCTTTACCTTTATCTTCTTGTTTTGTTAGGCCATACACATCTTGTCCCTGCAACCTGTCAACATCATAATGCTTTTGTTTCTTCAGTGTTTATACCTTGCGACACACACACACACACACACACACACACACCACACACACAACACACACAACACACACACACACACACACACACCACACACACACACACACACACACACACACATTGAATTGATTGTTGTCTGTTTGAAACTTGATGTTGTTGACTGCATGCTGCGTCCCGAGGCCAAGGAACTGTAGGAAAATAGATGTTTTTTTCTCAATGACATTTTCCCTGGTTAAATATTGTCTCTCTAAAAACAAAAAGCATGCCTTGTGTGACCTCCCTCCTTACCTCTTCTGGGCTCTTACTGTGAGTAGGGCTGTTAATCAATTAATCAAGGGCAATTAATCGAATTTTGATCACGATTTTGAATATTTCCAAACTAATTTAATCAAGTTTAAATATTGTTTTTGTATATATTTTTTATTCATTAAATGCTTTGCATAAATTGCAGCTGGATACATATTTGTACATTATTTTCTATTTGAACATTTTCTATTTGAACATTTTGTGTGTTTTTTTGTTAGAGATGCTGAATCTTTTACTTTAGTTTTTATTTTATTCTATTTTATTTTATCCTATTTTTAATTGATCACTTATGTCCCTGCTTGTTTATATTGTGTTATATATATGTATATATATATATATATATATATATATCACTGTTAGTTCATTATTATTGTCTTAATGTATGCACCTTATTCACCGAGCCAAATTCCTGGCTGGTGTAAAACCCTTCTTGGCAATTAAATCCTTTCTGATTCTGATTCTGATTTCGTTAAATGCATCATATTTTCAAACTCAAAAATAATCATTTGAATAATCGTGATTCCAATTTTGACCAAAATATCGCTATTATGATTTTTTTCCATAATCTGCCAGCCTTAACTGGGAGTTCTGGTGCTTGCCTTCCCAGGTCCACCGACTATGGGGCCACTTACCAGAAGCTCAACGACAAAGTGGGGCCCAAGACCATCCTCAGCTACTTGTACGTCAGCCCCAACAACAAGCGCAAGGTAATCCTCACTGTCTAATCCAGTCTTTTTTCATTTGTTTGTGTTTCCTTCCTAATGGTGCTCCTGGCTCCGTTTGATGCCTTGCCAATATCTGCTATTAGGTACATCGCTCATTGCTATGAAGTGCTGGCCAGGTTGTGGAAAACAACATTAACATGGGCAGTTGTGTGATGGCGTGTTACCTCACACAGGGACGCGTGCCCGCACAGCCGAAATCAGAGTCAATTATGACGAGATAGCTTATTTGGACTAACATGGAATGGGTTCTTGGCTTCTCATAGGCCCTTAATGTGCAGTCAACAGAAAACCCCAGACTGGGTTAGTAGTTATTGTTTAAAGTGAAGGCCCCCATGCAACGCTGTTTACCGGAATATTCTGCTTTGGATTCAACTGCAAACCCAACAGTGGGAGAAATCAAATCGTTGAAAACGTTTAATGCGTTTATTTCAGGGCACCTTTCAAAATCTCTCAAGGTCGCCCTACAGTTAAGACGAGAAAATACAAAACATTAAATTGGCTGGTGGGTGGAGTTAAGTGAGACATGCCAGGCGAAACAGGTGAGATTTGATGGTGGAGAGACACGGCACGGATTGCACAGATGGATAATGGGAGAGGGGTTCCAGAGGCGAGGGCCATAGCAGTTGAATACTCTGAGCTCCATCGTTGGCCGAGGGAGTTGAGAGCAGGGAGGAGGATGAGGGTCGGAGAGTTCTTCTGCTTTAGTCATAACTTCAGAGAGAGGATCGTAAACGTCCTTGACTCTGTCAAGTTCCTGCTATTTTGGTTTGGTTAACGTAGTGCCGTTTTCAACACAAAACACGAGCAGATCAGGTTAAGGAACAAAGCTAAAACAGCCGATACACAACAGGGAAAAACACACGCCTGATAGCACACCGTCCTGCCTCAAAGAGCCATTGCCTTCCGGGTGGCACACAGAGAACAGACATAGCGGGAGAGGTTTGAGTGGGGCTGTTAGTGTGGAAAACGGATGAGCTACCGTGTTTTTAGCCGAGATAGCGATGCAGGAGGAGGTGATTTACAATCAGAGCAAACGGCCTTGGCTTCATCGTCGGTCGTAATAGGTCCCATCAAGTCCTCTAAAGTGTTTGTGTGAATCGGCTTGTCTGAATTGCTTTTACCCATTAGTGTTGGAGGGTGTTTTTCTTCTTCTTTGGATTCAATGAAAAAAGGGCATGAATGACACGCATCCAATATGTGTTTCGTCAGGGTCAAACATTCAACGGTTTCGCTGAGATACCTGCGACTAGCGTTGGCGTGCGCAGCACTAACTAAGTCGAACAAGAAAAGGCTGTTATCACGCTCTCTTTCCTCACTCACCCTTTAAAGAGATGCCTACCAGGATCATTGTCGCTGAGTTAATTATGATGTTAATTATGGACTAATGATGACGCTTCGCCCGCCCTCACTCCCCCATCACCTCCACCCCTCCCCTCTGATTCCACGAGGCGGATACTTCAAGTGGTGCTTATGCTGAGACCAGCACAGTTGCGTTTAAAAAGAGTTGGAGAGGACGAGATATGGCGGATTGCAAGGGAATTGCAAATGTCACCTCCCATGACACAACGAGCTAAATGCGGTAACGTTTGCTATTTTTTGTACTGTATTTATTGCACTCCATTTAATTATTCTATCACTTCAACGTAACATCTTGAAAATGAATTGCACCTGTGCACCTGCACCACAGAGAGTAAACTGCATTGAGGCTCTTGTGGCTGATGAGAGAGGGAGAGACAGTGGGCAAGGTAGAAAATGGAGAGGAAATAGTGCGAAAGTATGTATCTGCAGTTGTATCTCTGTGGGCTTGTTGCTGGCACTGCTGATCGACTCCCAGCCAATGACTCAGAATCTCCCCTAGCTCTGTAGGGGACCCTGAAACACACACACGCTCACACACACACAGACACACACACATACACATATAGATATACATACACACATGCACACGCATATACACAGAAACAAACTTGCACACACATGCACGTGTGCACACGCACACACACGCACGCACACACACCCATATACATACACATACACGTACACATACACACGCCTATACACAGAAGCATACTTGCACACACATGCACGTGCGCACACACACACACACACACCCACACACCCATAAACATGCACAAGTATACACACACACACACACACACACACACACACACACACACACACACACACACACACACACACACACACACTCCTTTAACGAGGCTGCCCCAGCACAGTGTGCAGAAGGAGAGCATGGCAGGATGAAGCACACCATTAGACATCCAGAAGGAGAAAAAAGAATCCCGGTGGTGGTGGTGGTGGTCCGAGCCGAGCACAAAGGCCCCCCCCCCTTCCCCCCACACAGCAGTGTCCAGATCAGCACGCCTGCTAATGGGACTCTTCCCAGCCCAGGGGCATCCGGCTCCACCGGTGAGCCGGACGGCCTCTTAGCAGACGCTGCCATCCAAGGTGACCCGCGGTGAGTTTTGTATTAGATGCATGGCGTTAATGAGCAGAGCTTTGGTGCAGCGAATGCTCACCGGGCGGGGGGCTACCTGCCGACTGCGGACATTGTGGGTTCGAACCTAGAACCCTCTAAACGTCGCTATTGTGTCCAGCCCTGGCCGTGTGGAAACAAAGGCGTACGGCCTGTACAACACCACTTCCTATATAGATTGTGCTAATGTGAGCATTAGCTCACAATCCCACATGCTAATGACGACGCGATCGATGTTTGTGTGTATTAATACTGTGCACAACAGCCACACAAAGTGCTTAACAAGGGAATCGAGTCGAGTCGATTAGCAAATTCAGTTTGAAACAGCGGTAAACAATCCGAATCATACTCAGGATGTGGATACATTCGTGTGAGGTATAATTAAATAAGAAGAAGAAGACGTGTTATTCAGCTTATTGATATCCAATGAAAAAGATTAATGTAGTTGACAGATACCAGGACAACCGGGTCGCATTCGGCATGAACACGGACACAGACACACAAACAAACATGAACTTGCACTTCAGTTACATCTGTCTCACATGAACTGACACACACACACACACACGCACACGCACACACGCACACACAGAAGATCGCTGTTGACCTTCTCCCATGCACTGACTGGCATGCAGAAAACATCAAGTAACTGACGCAAGGCGACAAGGGGTGTGTAGGTTAGTCATAATGGCTGTCACCCAGGGCAAGGGTCCGCGTGACAGCTACTGGTGGGATACAAAAGACCCCCTCTCTGGCTCTCTCTCCCTTTTCCTCTCTCTGGCTCTGGCCCTCCGTCTCTCTGTCTCTTTCTCTCTCTATCTCATGCTCTCTCTCTCTCTCCCACTATCTGTCTCCCTCTGCCTCTCTCTCTCTCTCCCACTCTGTCTCCCTCTGCCTCTCTCTCTCTCTCTCTCTCTCTCTCTCTCTCATACTCTCTCCACCTCTGTCTCTCTCCTTCTCTCGCTCTCTCTCTGTGTCTCTCTTTATCATTGTCTCTCCCCTCTCCAACCCTCTCTCTGGCTCCCTCTCTGTGTGTCTCTCTCCCTCTCTCTCTGTCACTTTATCTCACTCACAATCAATATGTCTCCCCCTTCCTGTCTTTATCACTTTTTCTCTCTCTCTCTCTCTCTCTCTCTCTCTCTCTCTCCTCTCACTCTCCTCTCTCCTCTCATACGTCACTCTCACTCCACTCTCATTCTCTCCTCTCTCTCTCACTCACCATCACTATGATCTCCTCTCTCTCGCTCTCTCTCTCCCCTCCTCTCTCCTCTCTCTCTCGTCATCTCTCTCTCCTCCCTCTCTCTCCGTCTCTCCCTCCCTCTCTCCTCTCTCTCTCTCTCATCCTCGTCCTCCTCCCCTCCCCTCTCTCTCTCTCTCTCTCTCTCTCTCTCTCTCTCTCTCTCTGCACTGCAGTGAGCATCAGGCCTCTGTGGCTGCCACGAATGCAAAGAGGCAAATTGCGAGGATGGGGAGGGTGGGTGCGACTGAGGAGAACAGAGAAGAATAAGAAGGAGAGAGAGAGAGAGGGAGAGAGGGAGAGAGAGTGAGGGGGAGAGAGGGAGAGGGGGAGAGAGGGTGAGGGGGAGAGACAAAGAGAAATAGCGAGATAGATAGTGAGACAGAGGGAGAGAGATAGTGAGAAAGAGGTGGTGAGAGAGAGATACTGAGAGAGAGACATAAGGAGAGAGATAGTGAGAGAGAGAAAGAGGGAGAGAGATAGAGAGGTAGAGAGAGAAAGAGGGAGAAAGATAGAGAGGTAGAGAGACATAAGGAGAGAGATGGTGAGAGAGAGAGAGAGAGAGAGAAAGAGGGATAGAGATAGTGAGGGTGAGACACACAGGGAGAGAGATAGGTAAAAAGAGAGCGAGGTAGAGAGATAGTGAGAGTTAGACAGAGGCCGAGATAGAGAGGGAGATATAGTGAGAGAGAGACACACAGGGAGGGAGATAGTGAGAGGGAGAGACATCGAGACAGCCAGAGAGAGACTTAAGGAGAGAGAGAGAGAGAGAGAGAGAGAGAGAGAGAGAGAGAGAGAGAGAGAGAGAGGCAGGTAGAGAACGAACGGTGGAAGAGGGATTCAGAGCAGTGGTATAGTGGGGCCAATCGAGGGACACCACTACACCGCCGGTGGAATTGGTGAGAGGTTTGTGTATGGAATAGGGATGGGTGGATGTGAAGGAGAGCATGCCGGCAGGGCACCCTTGAAAACCCTTTGTGGATGTGAAAAACAAAGCAAAATCACAGCCACGGCAATCAAATCAATTTTCATCTTCTGGCTTTTCTTTTTTTTTATTTGTCCTGTTTCTGTCGAGTGTAGGGGAGATGACACATCTCCGGGCCATATTAGTGGAAATGAGACAGGGTTTTAGTCTGAAATGTTGTGTGAGAGAGCAGATTATTACAGTAAATAACAGACAGAGAGAGCGAGAAGGGTGCCAGTTAAAAAAAAAACATGCCTTAATGTGCGGATCCGGCTGCAAATGGATATTATCTCTAATGGCTTCGCAGGAAAGGAATCAGCCTGGATCAGGAGTTGGCGGCTGGCTAGCCTCGTTGTTGCTGTTCTACATGTGTGTGGCTTCATAGACACATAAGTATGTGTGTGTATGTCTGTGTGTGCTGACTGTTTGCCTGCCTAAATGCGATCATGTGTGAGTGCGTACACGTGTGTGTGTTTGGGCGTGTAGGTGTGTATGTGCATGTGTGAGTGCATACACGTTTGTGTGGGTGTTTGTTTGAGTGCGTGCATGCCTGTTTGCCTGCCTACGTGTGTGTGTGTGTGTGTGTGTGTGTGTGTGTGTGTGTGTGTGTGTGTGTGTGTGTGTGTGTGTGCATACGTTTGCGTGTGTGTGTGTGTATGTGCGTGTTTAGCCTGCACTCTCGCACTTGCACGCACGTTCGTGTGCGTTCTGTTTGGAAAACAATTACAGCCTTGTCTGGCTTCGCCAGCAACAGCCGGCAGGTGGGCGGAATATGAATGCAGCGCCGATGAGATCTCTCTGACTGTCTAGGTTCAAAGCCTCTCGTTCATCGCCCGTGCATTCGGAGCTGGCTGCTGCCTTTAGAGTGAACTTTAATAATTTATAGCCCTCGAACTGTCCTCCAAATGGCAACGACAATGGCAGCGAGTGAAAAATTAAATTAAGCCAGCCATCCGGACGTGCTCAATCCCAGGAATAACACCTTTAATGCTGGTAATAGTGAAACCTGCAGTGTTAGTAGTGAATCATTTTGGTCTGTTTGCAAGTGGCGCGGTGAACACATTCTGCGTGGGAATCGACGGCAAACGAGCAGGAGCGTGTGATACGTTTTGTTTCTAAATAAATCGCAATGCATGGTGTTTGGTTTTGACTATAATTGCATTATGTCGTGTGGTTCTATATATATGTAGTCTCTATGACTCAGAGGCAACACGCGGAGAAGGCAGATTTCACAATATTATGTTACTTTATTTCCAACCATTCGCACTACTTTTGATCATGTTGTGTGCGTGTGTGTGTGCGTGTACGTCAGTGCACTCATGTGTTTGCGTGTGTGTGTGTGTCTGAGTGTGTGTGTGTGTGTGTGTGTGTGTGTGTGTGTGTGTGTGTGTGTGTGTGTGTGTGTGTGTGTGTGCATGCGTGCGTGAGGCAAGTGCTCTTTACTCCACAAGCCCTTCAAGCAGATATATGTCCGCTTTATGAGTCACAGTGAAAATAAAGCGACACACACACACACACACACACAGACACACACACACACATGCATGCCTGGTGGTTGTGACCCGAAACCACAGGCAGGCGGGTGGGCACAAGCGGGCGCAGCTCGCCATGGTGATTCTGGGTGGAGTGGTGGTGGTGGTGTTGGTAGATAGGATGGTGGAGGTGGTGGTGGCGTTGGTGGTGGTGGTGGTGGTGGTGCTCAAATGGGAGGAACAGAACATCTGTCAGCCCTAAGGCACCTTCTCCCCCTGGGTGGGTGGGAGCGAGGCCGAGAGAGAAGGGACAGGGAGGGGGGGGGGGGGGGTTGGATGGAGATTTGGAGACGAAGACGAGGAAAGACACGGGGAGGCACAGGGAACAGGCGGGGAGGCTGTTGAAATGAGGTGGCTTTGAAAAAATAATACGTATATATATATAAATTCCAGCGCTTGCACTTTTCGCAAAAATTCGTACGTGGCTGCGAAAGTGTGCTGCCGGCGTCAGACGCTTAACAGGATATATTTTTTGATATCATCAGAAGCGGGAGACGTTATGCGCAGGCCCTGGAATATCCTTACATCGGAAACAAGGCTAATCTGAAAGGCATCTGCTCTCTTTTCGACAACTCAACACCCGCCGAGCAAGCTAGAAACAATAAGGAGAAGTTTTCTAGCTGACTGCGAATTGTGTGTTATATATTGAAAATATACCGAGCCACAGCTAGCAAAGTATTGGGTGGAGGAATGTTTGACGATTTAGAATGATAATTACGATTTGACAGTCCTTTTAAGTACTTTATTCCTCATCTCAAAGTTTCACTACCTGTCTCTCTCACTTTCTCCTCTATCCTCTCTTACCTGATGTCTCTTTCTTTTGTGTTATCCAGTCTTGTTTCTATATTCTAAATTTTTCCCGTTGGCACAAACTCTTAATTGGCAACCCCTGTTATAGTGTCCAACCGGAGCAACTTTGACTGCATAAGTGACCCTATTGTTTCACTTTCGATATGATTTGGACAGCCGGCATAGAACAGTGACGTGTTTTTATGATATTCACTTTTACAAGCTCCGACATGAATCCATGCATCGCCATGGTCCCTAGCGAGAAACTTTTGGATCCTTTCCGATTAATCAAATAAGCCCATCCTTTGTTTTCCCATCTGCCATCATCGGAACGCCAAAAAAAACTATCGGCTCAAAGTTGATTCTTGGCCTCTCCCGCTACCATATTGACGTCTCTCTCCTGACTAGAACCGAGACCTGAACCCAATTACCGAGACGTACAAAGCTGAAATGCGGCTGAAATGTTTGTCAGTTTGGCAGTCTGATGGAAGAGCCAAAATGACCTGGAGTATTCAATTAGAGATGGCACTTCTGCCTAATAAGATGGATCCAAACAGTTGAAAGATGCTCAGCGATGGAGCAGAAAAGCCCTTGCGCAAAAACAGGTAGGAGCCCCCATGCGGAGAAGATGTTGTGTGTGATGATTGATCGGGTTGAACGGTTCTCCTGATTATTCATCAGTAAGCTTGTACTAATACATAACAGGAGTTTTCTGCAGACACCCACGTTTCATGAGCCAAGTTTTCCAACCTCCTTTAGCAATTTTTCTGGAAGCCGGAAGTGTCCTGGTTGAGAAATCAGCACATTTTATGTACATAATTAAATATTATATCTGTATTCCTCCCAGTTTCTAACTATTGTGTCAAACTTGTATTGTATTTTTTGTGAGTTGTTGAATCTTGGAGGAATACTGTTTGCTCTCAGCAGCGTCGTTGGCTGTCGTCCACGTAATCTTCCATCGTTGTCCTTGGTTGACTCGCGGCAGCTGGGTCCCCGTACGGAGGCGTCAGCCATGGCAAGCCGGGCTGAGACCTTTAGTCCCGGGTGCCAGGCGGGAGTTCACAGTGAACATCCATCACCTTCTCCACCTCAGCGCTCCCTAGCATGGCCTGTATCTCTTCCAAACAGCTTTAGCCATCAATTAGGAGGACCCCCCCCCCCCCCCCCCCCAAACACACGCAAACACACACACACACACACATACACACATATTGGTCTTACGCAGCCATGTTTTTATATCTTTTCATTGTTTTCGTTGGCAAACAAATACATAATTGTCTGCCCGGTTTCCACCCGGCCAAAGCACACCACATATGATCCACTACAACAGGTCAGGCAGTGGTCGAAAGTGTAAGCGTTGTATTATTTACTACTGAGGAATGTATCACTATCCAGCCACTTTTATCCATGTGGGTGAGTAATGCTCTAAGGTGCCTACGGGTACATGTGGGATCGAACCCAGAACGTAAAATCCCTGGACTACCAAGCTTCCGAAACATTATTTATTGAATGTTTGGCTTGGTTTGGTTCAAGAGGTTTACTGCGGAGGTGAGTGATCACCCAGAGTGCCACCCGGTTGGTAGGTGAGTTTTCTCTGAGACCTGATACCTACAGGTTTACCATAAGTCGTGATTCACTACCAACAAGCCACTGTCTGTTTGCAGCCGGGTAATTGACTTGCCACAGGGAATAAATCTCTGAGCCCTCTTTGTTCCACTTCCACATAGTCCCTTTTCCAGTCTGAACCCATTTAAACCCCTTGACAACAAGAGAGCCTGTATTTATTGCTGGGGTCTTGTGGCGTATTAGTCCCTGGATTTACAGAGTGGACTCACAGTCCAATCACTAAGTGACTGTACAAGACGAAAATGATGGCGCCGTTTTCATTAATACCAGAGTACGTGCCATGCACAGTGGAAGTTAACGCAAGAATCCCAACGTGCATATCTCAACGGTCCCTTTCCGCTGACACATTGACTTCATTAACACTCGTCTGTTTTTTGACCCCGCGATTTAATATCCCTACCAGTGTGCACACACTGTACATCGCCATGACAATGTCTGACATGTGAGTGCCATCTCCCCGTTTTCCACATCGGGAGTGAGGCGAAGAGACGTACAATCATCGTAGCAGCTTGAGCGCTCTCCCCTCTGAAAGCCCCCGCGATAACAAGAGTTCCATGATCACTGGAACTTCCTCACTTCCTCGTTAGTCTTATCCTGGCTCTTTGAATCCTCAAAGGGATGATGGTTGCGTGAAGATCCAATTAATTCTGTCCCAAATAATTCTTGACCAATTTTCTGCTCGCTAGCCTTTAAATCGTATATTTCCTGCCGCATGAAAATGCCCACTGTTCTGTTAAAACTTCTAATCTAAATATAAATGCATGGTTTAATATTCAGCTATGACCCCCTCCATCCCTTTCCCACCTCCATTAATAGAAATGAATGTAGGCTTCAATATTCAGCTGCAAACCCCCTCACCCCCCTTCCCTCTTGTTATACTCCAGGCCAAAGGCTCGGGGGGATTGAGTCCATCCCAGAGTAATATAGTTGTTAAGCAGAAAGACACCCTGAAGAAGAACAGCCAGCCCGTCTTGCACACACACACACGCACACACACACACACACACACTTGCAAACACACTTGAGCACACGCACACGCACACGCACACACACACACACACACACAAACTAAATGCGCACACACGCACACCATACGCACAGACACTTGCACACACGCACACACCCTCACAAAAACATACCCACACACAGATTGGAACAAATGGAGGCTCCCCAATGAAGAAGGTAAGAGAGATTAGAGTGTCTCGCTCACAAACCTCAGACACACCATTCCTGAGAGTCGCATCTTACTGCACCAGTTTTCTAGCACAGGTCAATGTTATATTTATTAAACATCCATGTTAACCTGCGACATTGTCCAATCATACTGAATATTAATTCTTCATTGAATTTATACTGCGCTTCTCGGGGCCCTCAATCGTGTCACGGGTCACAGAGAGAAGATGTCAAAGCCATTATCTGGCTACCAAGCGGCAGGGTTTCCTGAGCTGACCAAAAAAAAGTGGCAGGACCGATTTTCTGATGCGTTCGATGTAACGGCAGAAGCCAATCGCTGATATTTGTGTGTAGAGAAAGGAGTTAAAGTGTGGAAAGACATTGTGATGGATGAGATTGGAATGGAATAACCGTCATTTCTTTAGATGAAAAAAAAAAACTATGGAGACGCTGCAGCCAGCTCAGCGCCGCACACTTCTGTAGACCACCCAAACATTTTAGGACTACGTTTTATAAAAAAAAAAAAAAAACAGTTCATAGTTCATAGCAATAAATTGTCCTAATTTTATGTGGCTAAATGTTCTTTTTGGCCACATTATGTGTACACATCTAGTGAAAGTCAATGTAGAAAGGTATAGATTGCAAACAGATAAGCATGTGAAGTGCTTGTTTGTTAAAATACAATTCGTAAAAATACTGACCAAATGAAAGTCGTCATAAACACCAAACATATACTTTTGTCCTTGTTTGTCTTTGAAATATCTACACCAGCTGTGTTTCCCAGTCCGTTGAGACGCTTGTCTCTTGAGAACATATGGATTTAAATATAATTTGTGTAAGAAAAACAGACACAATCTGTGTGGTATTATTGTCACTGTTTCGCAGGATATTTAATAGGCTCAACAGACGGCTGCTTGTGGGGTTTAAGTTGCTCTTGTTTTTTCTCCCTAAATTAAGATGTAAAGTAAGAATGCAATATAAATAAATATTCAGACTTATTGTTGGCATTGATAAATGTTGCCTGCATTTTGCATTGCAAAAGGGATATATTGCACACATTTGTTACATTTGTTATAGCCCGAAAGCATTGTTAGCTTAAGTGGATCGTGAAGTGCGTCATACGAGCATCGTACAGTTTT
Source organism: Gadus chalcogrammus (assembly GCF_026213295.1). Classification (NCBI taxonomy): domain Eukaryota; kingdom Metazoa; phylum Chordata; class Actinopteri; order Gadiformes; family Gadidae; genus Gadus; species Gadus chalcogrammus. Next base: position 22,676,770 of record NC_079414.1, on the reverse strand, counting down.
TACGCCGTTTCCCGAAAGCATCGTTGGTAACGAACGTCGTGAACACGCTCGTAGCTAACGAGGACTCCAGGGTTAATCGTAGGATGCTTAGAGCATCGTTAGCCTACTATAGCCTCAGTGGCGTCAACAGCGGACATTCCGTGTATTGGAGATGTTTTATTAAAACACCTCCAATACCACGGAATGCCCAGCTGGCACAATATCGCAACCAAATACAGTGGTTACCGCCAATATATTACTCATAGGCTACTGTTTGATTCTAACAGCAAAGATAGAGCCATGTTAGAAGTCAACAACAATATCATTTATTGTAGCAATTTAAAATTCCAAAAATACATGCGCAGCCGAAATGTACCGATCATACGCCACGTCACAAGGCATATAATAAAATCAAATGATTCCATTGCTCTTGTTTGGGGGGTCACTTTCGAGCTGCACTTGCTGTCTCCCTCTGATTTTAATTCAACCATCGTGGTTAAAATGCCCTCATATTGATCAATGACAGAAGACATAGGCTACTGTAGACATGAATCATGCTGAGACCAGCGGGTGTCGGATAATTTCTGCGGGCTTTTTTTGTTGCGATTGTCTGCATTAGGCATTGTAGGCGCTTCGGTGAGGCTGTGATGAAGTTCACTATTTATTGGACCGTGTCTAGACAGTAACGAACATCCCTGACCATAATTAATCGCGTTTGAAGCCTACACTCAGACGTGAACTCATTACTGCATGCGGGTATCTTCATTCATAAAAAAATTAAAACATTCGGGAGTATGCAATAATACAAATTATTCTAAAGAGGTCTAGACTCTGTGCGCAGCTCTGCCTTCTCCAGTGAACCAAGAAAGCCTGCGCCGTGATGACCGGGGGTTGACCCCTTTGGTTTTACACAGGAAACTTGAGATAAGAAGGTGAAATCGCCGGGCGTGCCAAGCTGCGACCGAACCAGCTTGGCAGCGAAAAAGACCTATAGCCTACATCATCCTGCCCAACAATATGGGCAGGATCTAGACCAAGCTCTCCTAATCGGGTCAGCAATAGCCGTGTGTCAATTGCCTAGCCTCTGCCTTTTATATGATAATGAATGAATGGAATGTTGCATTTTTAATGTCTACAAATATTCTAGACTAGAGAGTGCGCGCCAATCAATGAAACCTTATGCGGAATCAGATAAAGTTGTCTCTCTTTGCTGCGCAAAGCATGTTTCAGAAAGCAGCACCTAGTTGTCACACAAGCTATTTTTCATTTTTGTAATATGGAAGGGGGGGAAATGCCGTGAAAAGATGTACGCACAGTGCATTCAGGATTAGGACCGATACATATGTCGGCCTAGGCCTATTAAATTTTAATATCTTTAGCATTCAAATTATTGCAGTCTATTCTTTCTTTCTAGTCTATTCTCTGCTGTTGGCCTTGATGGGGAGATATTTTAATGCTTTTTAAACCCATTTTCCTGCGACATTCCTGCTTCTCCCTCAGTATGGAGCCCATTTCAGCACTGTGTCAGTAGACGGTTACAATCCTACGAATGTCGTGAGTGCAGTGAATGCGCGTTCATGTTAAGAGGAGTTTTGGGAAACGCTCCAAAGAAATTCACGATGGTTCGCAAGAGCCATTGTGAGAATGATCGTACGAGCGAAGATCCATCGTTATCAGGAATCGAGGCCCAGGTGCGATTGTCAATAATATTTATTGATATCCTTCAGGATTTAAACTAAATGGCAGACAGGACAAAAAGTCAAACTTATGAGTCAAAAAGGGTAACGCACAAAAGATCCAGGTAAAAAAAAATCCCAAAACAGAAAATCACTAGTAAGTCAATGTCCCTTGCAGAGCGGGAACAGGCAGAGCAAAACGGGCAGAGTGTTTCTCCAAATATCCGGTACGATCTGACAAAGGGCTAACAGGTGAAATGTCAACTTGAAGTTGGCACAACAATGTCACCACCGTCTTGATTTAACCAGAATGCCTCCTTTAGCGCATGGTTACGCTAAAGACAACATGTTGTGAAACAAGTCATTCAGAACATCCCGGGGCCTTGCTGAAAGGGACTTGACTCTGGGTGTACTTATTTTATTGCCAGCCATGTAATCAGGGGCCAAGTTAAGACTGTGCCTATCATCCAGTAATTTGAATGCAAGTTACCGTCACTTATAATAATTAAAATCATCGTAATAAAATATTATTATAAGTGTTAATTGTATACTTTTACATGTATTTCTTTGTAAATGTTATATGCCAGCAACTTGTTATTTGCAAGCACCGGTCTTAAGGGTGATAGTGGTAGTAGTAGTAGTAGTAGTAAATTTTTGCGAGTAAATGTAAATTGTAGAAAGATGCTTAGTTTAATTAACTTCCAATAGGGAAAGGCTGCTGATGATATACTCTGCTGTGGTATTGTGAATATTGATAATCACACCACATGGATACGATGGTATGAAAGCCGTTGTGGTCCCTGTATGCCAAGTTGTTTCATCGCACACCTTCTCCAGGCATTCTGAGCCATATCTGATTCTCCATTTATGTCTACAAGCTGCAGAGTGACCACTGCAGATCGTTCTTTGCCTTCGTCGGCCCCGCGTGATCATGATTAAACATGCAAAGAAAGGTTGCATGCGTGTTTTCAATCGATACCACATATGTCACTCGATCAATGTATTTTAGATTGCGAACCTACCAAGGCACATTGAATCATTAAGATGAATTGATCAGACCCATGTCAAGGTCATGGAATTCGGAGAACAATATATTTTTGGTGTATATATATATATATATATATATACGTTTTTGATATCTTTCATCTGAAGGGTAAGCAGTCGGCGGTTGCCATGTGATAACAAGGTTGAGCGCAGGTGAATCTTCTCCGGGCACACTGGTGTGTGAAACACAATATCCAGCCCACAGCCTGCTTGGCAACCTGAGCAGCACACCTGGAGTCAATATCCAATTCCAAAAACAAAGAATCCTCCCGGGGAAAACCGTTTGCCAGGCCAACTGTCGCTCTGCGCCCAATAGGGGTAATGGGTACAAAATGTGTATACTCACACACGCGCTAATGCCAACACACACACACACGCCACTAAGCGTGCCCGCCAATAGAACTACTACCACTTAAAACATTCTAATTACAATGTGTGCACATGTTGACGTTCGCTGATTGAATTATAATTGCGAATGGCTGCAACCTTTTTTTTTTTTTTTTGTAATTTCACTTTCAAACTTGGCCCCGGTCACAAACCATGGCGGACCTCTAAGAAAAGGGAAAGAGCCCCAGGGAAATTAGGGCTCTCATCGTCTGAGTGAGTGTAGACGGTAAGCGTGAAGGAAGGGAAAACAGAGTACATGGCCAACTCTGCGTTAACGCACACACACACACACACAAACACACACACACGCACGCACACGCACGCAAGCACAGCCACACACACGCGCATGCACCCAAACACGCAGACTCACACGGGGAGCAATCTAACATTTTAATGGCAGTCTGTGTCACAGGGATTATATCATCACACACCGTAGCGCACATTATTCACAATCAGCGGATAACACCGTGACAAAACCACGACAAGTCAGTTGTAATTACACATTTCCCATGTCAAACGTTGAGGGTGCCAACTCCAGATCATCAGTCATGGCTCCCTCATGCGAGTTCGGGATATCCTCTCCTTTCATCGTCTGGGACTGTTTTCTTCTCCTCCGCTTTGAGAATAAGAAGAACCCACGCTTTTGCATGGAGGCGTCATGGTGGAACAAACACAGCTGTCACTCATTACACTTATTACGGGTGCTGCTTTTACGCGGCAGGTTGCCATTAGTATACTTCTTCTTGTTCACTGGTTTAACCTAGTACCTTTGCCCTGGTATCATTCAAAGTTTGTGTTATGAGTGACACATACGAAAAGGCCGCATTAGCGACTGAGAAACAGGAAAATCGCCCTTATTTGGCATTTCCTCCCGAGCCCCGGGATCCGCCTCCCTCGACGCACGAGCCATTCACTCTCTCTTTCTCCCTCTCTTTATGCACACCCTCTCCATGCAGATCATGCTGCTGACCGACCCCGAGGTGGAGAGCAGCCTGCTCATCAGCACCGACGAGGGGGCCAACTACCAGAAGTACCGCCTCAGCTTCTACATCCTCAGCCTCCTCTTCCACCCCGAGCAGGAGGACTGGATCCTGGCCTACAGCCACGACCAGAAGGTGAGACACCCGACCCCCCCCCCCCCTGGCCCGACCCCCCCCTGGGAGGCCAAGGGGTCACCAGCTCATTGAGGGTGACCACTTTGAAGGAACGCTTCTATTAGGATTTTGTTTCTCCTTGTCCTTTTCAAGGGATTTTGTTTTTCTTTAGAGGAAAGGAGGGAGGTTAAATCAATGCGTGGAACCGCTATTATTCAGGAAATTGGCTCGGAGACCTTATAGTCTGTCTGAGTTTGTGTTTGTGTTTGTTTGAAAGGGAAAGAGTGTAGAGGGAGGGAGGAGAGAGAGAGAGAGAGAGAGAGAGAGAGAGAGAGAGAGAGAGAGAGAGAGAGGGGGGAGGGGGAGGGGGAGAGAGAGAGAGAGAGAGAGAGAGAGAGAGAGAGAGAGACGAGTTGGTTTCAAACTTACAGGCTTCGCTGTGGGAACAGAACAAAGTATTCTTTATTTCTTTTTAGGTTCGAGGGGAAGCTATTTTTATTTTTTCCAGGTTATTTTTTTCAGTTTGCCGTGTGTGCCATCATGCAGTAATAAGGGAGTCAGAACCTCAAACACAAACACAACAAACTTTATTTGTTTCTGTGTTAGCACATTGTGTGACACTGAGGGAGTATTTTATTCAGAACGGCAGCATGGGTTGGGGAGGGGGCGGAGTCATTTAATTGACTACGAATTCCAGTAAAAATCCTCTAAGCTCCTTGGACATTAAAGCGTGACCCGGCTGGGATTCGATCCAACAACCGGACGGGGCTCTCCTTCAGAGTGCGGGTCCCTCCTCCGGGTGTGTGGAGGGAAGGGCCGTTTGGCCGCGGGAGACCCAACCGTTTAGTGTTAAAAAACACTTATCCTCCTCAAAGGGATAATAAATATTACACCTACCATCCCCAGAAATTACACACTTCAGGCCAAGTGCAAATGTTTGTCAAATAAATAACCAGCCGAGACAATGCAGGTCGGAAACCTCCCTGTTTATTTCCGAGGTAAAATTCATGGCCGTTTTTGGAGTGAGCATTCAGATGAATTACATCCATTGCTTACAGACTTGGAGGCTATTTGGGCTCTAATGTTTTTCTATGGAGGATTTATGAAGGACGCTATCCTGGGCTGAGGATACCCCTCTCTATCTATGTCCCTCTCTCTATCTCTCTCACTCTATGTCCCTCTCTCTCACTTTATGTCCCTCTCTCTCTATCTATGTCTCTCTCTCTCTCTCTCTCTCTCTCTCTCTCTCTCTCTCTCTCTCTCTCTCTCTCTCTCTCTCTCTATGTCTCTCTCTCTATGTCCCTCTCTCTATCTCTCTCACTCTATGTCCCTCTCTCTCTCTCTCTCTCTCTCTCTCTCTCTCTCTCTCTCTCTCTCTCTCTCTCTCTCTCTCTCTCTCTCTCTCTCTCTCTCTCTCTATCTCTGTCCCTCTATAACTCTATGTCCCTCTCTCATGTGATGTCTATCTTTCTCTCTCTCTCTCGCTATCTCTCTCGCTCTCTGTTCCTGTCTCTAAGTCCCTGTCATTAACTTTATTTCCTTCTCTATCTGAATGTACCCTATAGCAGTGTTGCAATTTAATCCATGCACACTTTAAAAACTCATAGTCAAGCATACATTTAAAACAAATGGTTTCATTTAGCTGACTATGTACATTTGAGTCATTGTACATTGTGTAATAGTTCCAGTAAATCATTTGATTCCATCCAGCATAATCAGGAATTTAACAATACAAAACATAAATATAAAATGTGATCTGAGTTGCATTTTATGTATATTTTTGCCTCAATAAATGAATACCATTTTTAAACTTCAAACATAATAATGGAATCAAAAGAATCTGCCATAACATGGATGTTGAGGTATATGCGTATTTTGGAAAACAATGTTCAGAAAGACATATTGTCATATACTGTTAGTAAACCACTGGTCCAAAGTATACAGATATAAATACATACATGAATTCATATTGCTGCAGTAAACTTGAATAATCTTAAATAATAATCCCTTTACCTAGGTATGGAAATGACCATTACTGTCTACGTACTGGCAAGATATGGAAATAATATGCTGATTGTTATTGTTGAACCCACACACACACACACACACACACACACACACACACACACACACACACACACACACACACACACACACACACACACACACACACACACACACACACACACACACACACATACACACATTGTTGACTGAAAGCCTTGTCTTGGTTCTCAGCTTCCACCACGACATACTCGACTGAGAGGCAAAGGTAGAATAATTAACCAAAGTGATTTCCTGCATTTATAGTAGCCTTTCATCCTGACCTCCTGCTCAATGCAGCACTGCAACAGTCAATTTTTTTTGTTATCGGGCCCACGTCTCTCTTCTGATGTTTCTCATGTACGTGTTCTCAAGTGAGCCCCACTCGAGAACACTCTGCCCTAATTGAGCTTAAGTGTTCGTGTGATCTCGTAAAGTGCTATGGCGTCTTAAACGCAATACGCAGGGTATTTAGTACTTGACTAAGGTGATAACGTTTTACTGTTATTGTTTAAACAAACACATCAAGATTAATATGCAATCGGTTCCTGTGATTACTTCCAAGTTGTTCCCAAACCCCCTCCCCAAACAGCCTTCATTTGAGGTAATCTAACCTCATTTCATTAAATTTAATTCACTCTGGATTAGCTCAAATAAAAACAATTATTGATTTGGGAAAGAGACATTGGTCCACGGCGGCCATTTTAAAACCTGCATCTATTTCACCCTTTGGGATAAAGAAAATTGCAAACCACAAAAGCAAATAGATTAACGTAAACAAATCAAATTTAGCCTCACACAAAAAAACCTGGTGTGTTTACAAACGCCCTCATGCCTAAAAATAAAATAAAAGAGCAGAAAACATTGTATTAGGCTTTTGCCTCATTAGTCTCCGTCTGTAATTTCTGGAGTAAACTAATTTATAATTTGGTTCCGCTGAAGGATGCTGACATTTCAAACTTTCGCCATGACAAGGTTGTTGATTGTCAATGCTAAGCAGCCACCACAGTGGCAGGCGAAACCACATCCACTCTGGTCCCACACACACAGACACACATACACATTCACGCACGCACAAACACGTACACACATACACTGACACACTCAGACACACAAATACACACACATATGCACACACACGCACACCAACACATACACAAGTTCACAAAGACACAGTCACTCACACACACATTCACTCACACACACACACCCACGCACACACACACCCCCACACACACACACCCCCACACACCCACACACACACACACACACACACACACACACACACACACACACACACACACACACACACACACACACAAATACGAGCAAGACATAAAGGTCAGCTATCACTTGTTTCAACCTCTTCTAAGTGCCCCGTCAGTTTTGCAGTCTGAAATGTCTCGTTAGGACTGCGGAGGACTTGAAATATTGCTAAAGACATTTTGCCAAAGTTCTGCTTTGGGAGCACGTTCATACAAAACAAGTTAGACCTATTTATTCCCTGTATGGCGCAACGGGATCGCAATTTTTTTTCCTCGTCAGCTACAGCATCTAGAGAAATATAAGACTTATTTCCATATTTTCCTTTATTTGATGCGCGAGTTAAAACAGCATGCGTCATCACTGATAGGACAGGGTCAGCGGCGCTAGATCCAATCAGGTGGTCGACGTGGATCGTCTGTTTAAAATTCCGACTTCTCTCTTTCATCAACTGGGCAAATACCGCCGGAATGGAAAACAAACACAGCCATGATCAGAAAGGAAAAAATAAAATAAAATAAAAATTGGTTCTTCGCTGCCTTGCCATGCTGACACGCCAAAGTTGTCTGTGGTCCTCGTTGTTTTATGTCTCCCCTCATATTTCTCATATTTTTAATCCCTCTCTATTCCCCCCAGCCAGGGCCCAGGGTATCTCTCTCTCTCTCTCTCTCTCTCTCTCTCTCTCTCTCTCTCTCTCTCTCTCTCTCTCTCTCTCTCTCTCTCTCTCTCTCTCCGAGTTACGTTGTGCATTTGAAATCACAGCAAAGCCAGCGACTCGCTGACTAGTGAACAATAGTTGTGTCGAGGCGAGCCGCCACGTTCTCGCCCCCGCCAGTCCCCAGTCCCCCCCCCCCCCCCCCTCCCCGACCCCCCCCCCCCCCTCCCCGGGGCCAACTGCGTTGACACCTCGACCCCATTCACAGGCACCGCTGCTGGGGGACGAAGCAATTACAGCCCTGCTCACACACGGTGGCTTCTCCCTCAGTGTGGGATGAGAGTGTGCTGGGCATGTCTGCTGTAATGGGCTGCGTTCGGGGACCGCTCTGTAGACGCATTCTAGCCAACGCTTACAAAACAACATGCATCAGCCGCCCTCCATAGCGTCTCAAAGATGGCATGCATCAGGTGGTCCACATTTAAAGCAGGACATTGCTGTTGCAGTATAGTATAATATATTATGTTTGGTTTATCAATGTATATTACGCTATGTTAATGTGGATTCATTCAATTCAATTGTATTTGTATAGCCCTTAATCACAGGTACAGTCTCAAAGTGCTTAACAGGTCATATATTTACAACACCCCCCTAGCCTTAACCTTATCCCCCCAGAGGGCATGAAAAACTCCCTGAATTAGCGAGGAAGAAATCTTGAGAAGGAACAGAGAGTGGGGGATCCCTCCTTCCAGTGAGGATCCGGATGAATCAAAATGAGAGCACTATCATAGAAGTTATGTCGATATCATTGAGCATATACTCAACCCAATGGAGAAATTCTGTTTGATCACTTGCTATACTCAATGAAACGTATTAATCAGTAATCGAGGGGTAAGAATATCATCTCAATAATTTCAGACTTATGCATATATGAAGGCCTTTCGATTTAGAGCACATTTTGCATAGATTCAGATGGCCTAATAGTCCTCCCTGCATTGTCTCTCTGCCCCAGCTCTACAGCTCCGTGGAGTTTGGCCGACGCTGGCAGCTGGTGCACGAGAAAGTGTCTCCCAATCGCTTCTACTGGTAAGTACGCCGTTCCAGGACTGTTTCCCTCTTTAGTTAGGAGAGGCTTTCATGCAAAGCGAATGACGGTGATTCCAGAAACACATCATTACGAAGCAGAGAGGGGGGTTAGGCATCTCGCTCAATGATGCATAAAGGTAGACTTTTGTGGACATTGGGGGTCAAACAAAGTGGCGGTCTCATGCGAGACGCTACGCACAACTGCGTAGCCGCTATGCTATTATTTCTCTCCCCCCCCCCCCCCCCCCCCTCTCCGTCTCATAATAAAGTCCTGGTTTTCATTCATCTAAACCACACTAGATTTCTGTTGAATCTTTGTGGTGAATTTAAACTCTGTTTTGGGCAACGCTATGAATATGATTCCTCAATCTACACAGGTCTTTTTTTATAGTTCACCTAGACTTAGCCCCACCCCCACACGCTCCACCCCCCTCTTGCGCATTTATTGTATGTTGTACTTCCTGGCACTCAATGTACCACATATTGTATGTTGTATGTCCTTGCATTTAAAAGTATTACCTAGCCTTATGAAGCATCTAATCCTTGCTATCTTTGTTGTGTACAGGGAATGGGCACCTAACAATTGTTACTGCTTTGCATTTGGTTCTATAAAAATACTTACTGTACCGACAGCCGTATATTGATTCTCTCTTTCTTCTGACAAATGCACTTATTGTTAGTAAGGCCAATATACAGGTATTTTTTCTATCCTACCAGTGTCAACCCTACCGCTCAAAAAAAAAATTCCACTGCACCACGGTGAAGGAGTCATTATGAATAGATCCGAGACCTATCTGAGACCTGTCATTTGAATTAATTATACTTAATTAAATTACAGCCAATTTTAGAATGATAGGCTCCTGAAACTTATGACACTGAACACTCTACCAAAGATTCAGCCTTAGAAATCGAGTTAGTGGAAAGAGGGAACAGAGTATTCAAATTCACAGATACAAGTGAAACTTGAATACACTTTTACCATGTAGGATACCTCCATGGATCGGAGAATAAATGAAATAAAGTGATTTCATTATTCATGGGGGTGACAAACCCACTGCTTTCTGTGGTAGATAGTTACATTATGCTTCTCAGTAATGCCACCATTTTGTACAGAAGCTTTGAAATTATTTAATTTCCATGCCAGCCTGATTCTGTTGTATTTGATTAGGTAGTACAAAAGAGGGATGTAGACATAATAGCCTGTCTGTCGGGAAAAGCTTTTAGTCCCACTATAATGTATCTATAGAATAATCGGTTGACCATGTTTTGTTCTGCTATGTCTATTTCTATTATTTTAGATTTTATAACTATCTTGATTATGTTCTTTCTGCTGTATTTGATTTGGTGGTACAAAGACAGATCCCTCGACCAACAGATTATCTACTGTTCTTTCTGAAGCTCAAACATACAGACCATTAGTTTGTTGGTTCAGTCCGTGTACAGTCCACTCTTGGTATGTATGGAGGTCGGTATGTAGTATGTGACAAAGACATGCCCCCCCGTCCACAGCCAGCCGTGGACGGTAAGGAAGCCCTAGAGGTGTATGGGGGCTGTGGGGGGGTTGTTTGGGCCAGAACAAGTCGGCCTACTATTCCTGGACGTAGCTCTGCGGCTATGGAAGCGCTAGTGGCAACCATGCTAATGAGGCTGCGTCAGGGAGCTAGCATTCCTGTGTGTTTATGTGGCGAGCACACTCCAGGAACAAAAGGCACAAAGTACAGAGCTGATCTGCAACTCGGTCACGGCCGGCGGCGGGAAAAATAACCTGCCGCGACGCTCCGTCAAAAAGCGAACCCTGGGAGAGAATACCACATCAAAGTCCACAGAAGACGAAAACAGCAGTATGTCTAAATATATGTTTACCGTGTAGGCTAAGCGGGTTATTTTCTTATGGGAAGGTAGCCTGAATAGCTTCTTATTGGCGGAAGTATTCAGAGCTAGCCCTTATTAACATTCTCTTGGTGGGCAACCGCTCCGTCTACAATGCTCGGACGTGCGTACCGTTGGAACCAGTCTACCTTCCAAGACAGATCCCTGGACCATGTTTGTATTCATCGGCAGCCCTATACATCATATTTAAAATATACTTTATTCACATTTGACATATCCCCCATCCTTACCGTCTCTTCAACTGCTGCTAGTGTTTTTTTTACTGTTATGTATTTTTGAGTTATTCATGCCGTTTTCTTTGCAGCTTTTCTCTTATGTATGGCTCTTTTTAACATATCTTATATTTTTCTATGCCAGCTAGGTAGTTGGTGCTGCCTTGTTTCCCAGTTCAGAATGACATTTAAAGAATAGAACTTTCTCATTAGAGATCTATATAAGATATGTATATATTTATTAATTTACATGTCTTCTATGTGTCTTAATGAGCAGAGAAAAGTGTAAATGCTTTTCAGCTCAACTGCACTGCTGAGTGCATTTTCATAAAGGACCCGCCAACCAATCTCTCCGAGGTCAGGAATATACAGCGCCTGCAGACAAACACACACACACACACACACAAGCTTGTATACACACACACAAGCATGCACACGCTCATACACCTATGCACACGGACAGATGCATGCACACACAAACACACACACCAACACACACATAACACACACACACACACACACACACACACACACACACACACACACACACACACACACACACACACACACACACACACACACACACACACACACACACACACCCGTACACACACACACACACCCGCACAAAGATCCAGGTCTTTGGTGTTGGGAGGCAAGGGACAGTATGACCCAGTGTGTCCTTTGTTACCACCGGCAGTCTGCCGTCCGTCTTCAAAGCGCCTCAGTGTGTCCCTGGCCTCCCACAGGCAGTTCTCCGACTCCCTCCCGCCTTCCTGGTTATTTAATGGCTAACAAGTTGTGTGGTTCATGAAAGCTGAGCGGGTCGTTAAGTAGGCCATCTCGAGCTCTGCCTCATGTAGGAAGCCACCAATACCAATATGTGAAATAATTAGACGCCAGGGTGGTCCACAACTTTCTTTCGCTTTCTCTCTCTCTCTCTCTCTCTCTCTCTCTCTCTCTCTCTCTCCCACTCTCTCCCGCCATCTCTTGTATTCTCTCTCCCACTCACTCTCTACCTCTCTCTCCAACCATCTCTTGTATTCTCTCTCCCACTCTCTCCCTCCCACTCTCTCTCTCTCTCTCTCCCACCATCTCTTGTATTCTCAATCTCCCAATCCTCTTCCCTCCAGACCCCTGCTGTCCTTTGTGTCTCTTCAGATCCCCAAGTCTTTTTAATGCATATTTCATGTAGTAATGACTTTATATTTCATTCCATCTGTGGCCGTCTCCAGTGTAGAACGCAAATCAATGCCTTTTCCCCGCGTCTGATGGTGTGTTTGGGTGGGACAGGGGAGTGGGGTTGGGGGGCTGGGGACTTCATCTTCCCTCCACAATGTCCCTACCGCTTGACACTAACCTACGGTGTAGTCATGTGTCTACGATTCAAGACAGTAATCTTCCTGATGAAAACGCCTTGGAACCCTGCCTCCCCCCACCTTCACTGCCTTGCCGACCGGAACTGACGGATGGTGATGTTCCCCCCAAACCTATTTGTCTCCCCAACCCCCCCCCCCCCCCCCCCCCCCCTCCTCTGCAGGTCTAAAATGGGCTTGGACAAAGAACCAGGCTTAATTCACCTGGAAAGCAGCATATCTGAAGGACGTGAGTAATTGAATGCGTTGGACCATGGCTTCTAGGAGGGCTTCTGCGCCGTGGGCCGCGTCCTGGAAACGGACCTTGGATTCGAGCGGGGGCGGTTCCGTCAAAGGATAACGCGACGTGGCACTTCATAACGCACAACGGCCATGAGTTCTGCCACGCATGTACTTGCGCGAGAAGTCGTCCACGGAAGGGTTCACCTATTGCTAGTGACACAATGTACAACTCAGAGCCACGGCGAGCGCTCACTTTCCCCCCTCTGTGTCTTCCCGAAGCGCACATGTGTAGACATAACGCATCGAGTTCTGCTCCTGCATCGCCCGTCGCTTGATGAAATGCCATTTCTATTTTTAGTTGTTACGTCAAGTGAGATTCAAGAGGCCCAGTGAAATAGAACCTGCCAAGCATCCAAACACCCTCACTCCCTCTCCATCTCACACACACACACACAGCCCACACACACACACACACACACACACAGCCCACACACGCGCACACGCGCACACACACACACACACACACACACACACACACACACACACACACACACACACACACACACACACACACACACACACAGATTGAAACCCCTGTGCCCCCTTGGAGGCTATCACTATTGATCACCCATATGTGGACATATAGTTGGCATTGGCTAACACGTGGGGACAGGCTTTCTCCCGGCACTGTGATTGAAAGCGGCAAAGGCAATTGGCCTCTCTGGTCGTCTGTCTTCCACATCTCCCTTCCCCCGTCTTTAGAGGGGGCCATTTTATTGACATGAGTAATGCAAGCAGCCGATTGAGGCTGCTTGCTCTGGACTGTTTTGAGTGAAGGCCGCTTTGCATTGGATAATGGCAGCCACCACACCACGGCTTGACATACGTGTGTGTGTGTGTTTGGTTGTGTGTTTGTGTGTGTGTGTGTGTGTGTGTGTGCGTTTCTTTGTGTGTGTGTGCTTGTTTGTGTGCGCCTGTGTGTTTGTACCCATGGGAGCAGAGGCATTGTACGTCACCTGCAGGCTGCAGAATTGCACCGAGGCCAACAAGGGAAAGCCGTTCCCTGGCTTCATTGACCCCAATTCCCTGGTGGTGCAGGATGAGTACGTCTTTGTCCAGGTAAGCGATGTGATTGGCCCGTTGGAGGTAAAACAATTGTCTACGGACCCTATGGAGGCAGAATGTGTGTCGGCTTTGTCCGAGATGTCCTGGGCACATTGAAAAAGGCACAGTTTAGCTTGGGTTTGGTCAAGTTATTTGTTATCGGGTTGTTCTTTAAATCGCTCCACACTGCCTAAATCCAATGCTTTTGTCCAAGGTTTCCACCAGCAGCCGCACTATCTACTACGTTTCAGCCCAGCGAGACGTCTTCACACCCATGAAGCTGCCCAAGTACACCTTGCCCAAGGTAGCCTCCCATATCAGACTTTAGGTCAATATCTGGTGGCAGACCGGCGTTTGATTTTCTTTCGCTTCACATTTGTTTCAACCAATCATGTTGCTGGAGGCGGTGATCTGTAAGCTCTGAGCCCAAATCAAAGCTTACAAATGGTTTCAAATCCACACCTTGTATTTGGCCACTGTAGAAATACAGTTATTGAAAGCTTCATCCACGGGAAACACAGGAAACAAGGCTGGGTGCTGTCTCCCTTCAGAAGTCCTGCTCTGACATAGTAGGACTGCTGGGTCCGAGATTATACCCATGCTGCCATTATGTCAGTGTACTGTGCAAAGATCCCCAGTGCCAGAATGAGCCCAAAGGGATTAAATGATAATCTGCTTCCATTGTTTACGTGGCGGTGCAATGTTGTTGCTCTCAGAATGGATTTTCATTGTTTGGTTTGACTTTATGCTGGTAACACTAGGCCATATCTGTCACCGTCTCAGGCGTTGTTAGGCTGGGCAGCTTGGCCCTGTGTCTCCGCATCGCTTGTGATAATTAAACATGTTTTATTCAATCAAGCCCCAGGCTTCTGGCCACTCTCGTCGCCCGGCAAGGTGTTAAAGGAACACTATGGAGTAGAGAAAAACACCCATAAAATGTCCTCCTCTGCTTACATTTTTTCCGAAGGAACACAGTGTTTTTATTTGCTAATATACTGCTCCCACAGCAGTAATATCAGAAGGATCTGGTGAATAACATGTTATTTTTACCCGGCCGGATATTTGATCAATCACAACCGCTTAGTAAAATGAGGCCGGTCACAGAGTACGTTATGACATTTCATGCGTCTTGATTTCGCAGAAAGAGTAAAATTGTCAGGCGTGATATATTTGGCTAGTTTAGGTCACACTTTATTATCTCCCTCACTCAATTAGATATATGAGTCTGTCATAGTTTTTACACACTGAGGGCCCTATTTTAACGGTCTGAAACGCAAGTGGGAAGCGCAAAGCGCAAGTAGCTTTGTGGGCGGTTCTACGGCGCTATCGCTATTTTAACAGGCGGATAAATGACACTTGCGTCGCGGCGCAAGTGTCAAAAGGGTTGGTCTGAAGCAGCCTAATTACCCGTAGGTGTGGTTTGGGCGTAACGTCCAACAAACCAATGAGAGTGCCAGCTCCCATCCCCTTTAAGAGCCATGAGCGCATTTGAATCGGACGAGTTGATATTTTGACAGCGCGTCTGCAGTCTCCGATGAGACAGATGCACATGAATTTCAAACTGCAAATGGCTCAGTTTATTGCCAAATAATATGGCCTAATTCACACATGGAATAAGGGGTTTTCTTTCACAACTTCAGAAATACTGAGTCTTCGCCAAAGAAAACGTATATGATATAACATATGATATGCGGTAACTGGTTCTATTTAATGATATACGCAATACATTATAAACATTGTTTCTTATCAGTATTGTATGCTATCCTAATATGCATGTGTCCCCGCGGTAATAGACATTGCCATTGATTGTATTATGCGTTACGTGTTTAGTTTGTGTGTGTTTAAACAGAGCACACACGCGCGCCCGCATTCATTCATTCTTTTTAACACTCACTCGCGGTAAAACAATGTTTTTCACGATCAAATACTCATCAATCCTAAAAGTTATGGGCATGTAGGCCTACCTACACGATGTCTGTGTCAAGAAAATATGTTTTTGCTGTACGGTGTTTGCAGATGCATTGATTTAAAAGTACAACTTATTACCGCTGCATCAGCTGTTCTTTCCCAAATAATTTACCAAGAATGTGCGGCTAGGTAGATGAGAGAAGCAAAGTGTATGCGCGAGGTGCACAAGCAATCCGTATGCATCGCATGCGCATGTATGCATCCGCCCTTAAAATAGCATCTGAACAACGCGCCACTGACTTTAAACCAGGTATTTCGATGTCAGTAGCGCAATGGTATTCAGCAACGGCAAAATAGCGTTTGCGCCAGAACACGCCTCCTCCTTCCGCCGAACCGCCCCTTGGGGCGCATGATCAATCCCTAATTTACCGGCGAGTGGCGCTGGTGGGAAAAGAACGCTCTGCGCCAGTTGTAAACTAGCAACGACACATGCGCCAGTGACTAAGTGACTTGCGCCGGATGCAAGATAGGGCCCTGAAGGATTAAACCGTTTAGGGTAAGCTAACTACTGTCAAACATATAATAATTGAAAAGATATAGATGCAAAAAAATGTATGCTATCTCGATCTTGGGATGCAAAGGGGTGCAATACAATAACACTGACTTAAGGTAGCTATTATTTAATATTAATTGAGCTGTAGCATATACTTTAATACAGTTTAACAAGGTACTTTGAAAAGGCTACATGTTTTTTGAATATAAAACAATTGAATACCTCTATGAGTCTATCATCTGCTGTGACTAAAACCAAATGATTTCCCATCATGCCCTCGTCCTCAAAGGGAGGGTTGAACAGGGACCGGCACACTCTGAAGTTGTATCCTCCTCTCCCCATGACCCTCCGATCCCCCCCCAGGACCTGCACGTGATCAGCACGGACGAGAACCGCGTGGTGGCGGCGGTGCGGGAGTGGAACCAGAACGAGACCTACAACCTGTACGTGTCGGAGGCCACCGGGGTGCACTACACGCTGGCCCTGGAGAACGTGGTCAGCAGCATGGGCCCCGAGGGCAACGTCATGGTGGACCTCTACGAGGTACCGGCGCTCTGTACACTCGCGATACTGGCACCGCTCTCTCTACGGGGGCTTCTCACTCTACTGGGGCTGCTCACTCTACTGGTACACTCAGTCTTCTGGGGCCACTCACTCTACTGGGCTGGCTGCACTGTGTACACTCACTCTACATGCTCTGGCTGGCTGGCTGGGTGGCTTGCTGTCTGGCTGTCCCAAGGCCATACCTGACTATTCTGGGGTATTAGACTCTCTCGTCGGTCTGTCTGTCTGTCTGCCAGACTGTATGTCTGTTTATCTGTTTAAGTTTTCCTGAACACCACAAAACAAAAACTGAACGATCAATACTATTACTTATATTGCGCGCAATACGAATATATCTGCATCCATGATTTCCTCCTCGACCCAAAATTAACAATACGGACACACACACATCGAAGTAGGTAGGTAGTTTAAGCCTGATTGACATCTGTCTAGCCTTGTCATGAGCATTGATCGATTTGTCCGAGGGAGTTGATGAGCATGGGCAGCTACAGTGCATTGTGTGAATATTAAACAGGACATGAGGTGCTGACACCAACAATGCAGTAACAGGGACTGCACCAGCGACAATACCAGGACAGTACCAGGGACTGCACCACGGAGAGTACCAGGGACTGCATCAGGGACAGTACCAGGGACTGCATCAGGGACTGCATCAGGGACAGTACCAGGGACTGCATCAGGGACTGCACCACGGACAGTACCAGGGACTGCATCAGGGACAGTACCAGGGACTGCATCAGGGACAGTACCAGGGACAGTACCAGGGACTGCACCGGGGACAGTACCAGGGCCTGCACCAGGGACTGTACCACCGACAATACCAGGACAGTACCAGGGACTGCACCACGGACAGTACCAGGGACAGTACCAGGGACTGCATCAGGGACAGTACCAGGGACAGTACCAGGGACTGCACCACGGACAGTACCAGGGACAGTACCAGGGACTGCATCAGAGACTGCATCAGGGACTGCACCAGGGACTGCACCAGGGACAGTACCAGGGACTGCATCAGGGACAGTACCAGGGACAGTACCAGGTCAGTACCAGGGACTGTACCAGGGACAGTACCAGGGACAGTACCAGGGACTGCACCAGGGACAGTACCAGGGACTTTATCAGGGACTGTACCATGGACTGTACCCTTGACTGTACCAGGGACTGCACCAGGGACTGCACCAGGAACTATAACAAGGACAGGAACA
The DNA here is from genome assembly GCF_026213295.1 of Gadus chalcogrammus. NCBI lineage: Eukaryota > Metazoa > Chordata > Actinopteri > Gadiformes > Gadidae > Gadus > Gadus chalcogrammus. The sequence goes on along the minus strand of NC_079414.1, from coordinate 22,658,509 downwards.
GGGAATGCACCAGGGACTGTACCAGAGACAATACCAGGGATTGCCCATGGATTTATTTTTGTTGGCAATGTTCTTTATATTAAGTTATATCAATGTCCATGAAATTGCTCCAATTATAGGACCGATGTGACAGGTTAAACCGGTCTCTGTTATTCTGGCCACGCACAAGCCCCGCCCCCACATGCACCTCCGAATCAATTCATTGGGTTGCGGGTTATACCACACATTACCAGATCCATCCCATCTGTCTCGGTTACGCAATCAAACCCTGTGACTTGATTGGGGTCACAAACTGAAAGGGATTTAGCATATGCTAAATCCTGGCTGATATCGAAGTATCTGCCAATTATAGACGAGAGTTTCCCTGCCTGAGTGTCATCAACTGCATTCTGTGGCCTCAGGCTATTTCTTAGTGCCTGCGAGAACAAGTCAGGCACACATTGATTTCCTGTCCCATGATAATCAATCATTAACAGGCAAGTGCGTATGTGGGATTGTGGGTGTGTGGCTCCATTGAGCTAAGCTACAGATACAGAAATATCACTAAGGCAGTATGGGGTGATTTCTAACAAGATCATTTACATAAAACCTTGTGTTAATTGTTTATATTATCCGCCGTTCATCTTCTATGTATGTACCTTTGCAGGAGAACCTGATGTATGTGGTTTTGCGTAGTAGTTCGTAAAACACTTGAATGATGAAGCAATGTGTTTGTGTTCAAGGTGGCAGGGATTAAAGGCATGTTCCTCGCCAACAAAAGGTTGGATGAGCAGGTGAAGACCTACATCACCTTCAACAGAGGCAGAGACTGGAGGCTTCTGCAGGCACCCAACACAGACCTGAGAGGAAACAACATCCACTGTGTGCTGGTGGGTGTGGAGTGTGGGTTGTGGGTTGTGGGGTGTGTGTGTATGTCTGTGTTTGTTCTACTGTATGTGTATCTGTGTGTGTTTGTCTGTCTGTGTGTCTATATATATGTCTGTGTGTGTCGTAGTGTATGCGTGTGTGTGTGTGTGTGTGTATGCGTGTGTGTGTGTGTGTGTGTGGGTGTGTGTGTTCCGGTGCATGTGTGTTTGCTGTTGCGTATGTTTGTGTGTATCTGTCTTGGTGTTTGGCTTCTGGTGCCTGTGTGTTTCTGTGTGTACGAATGCATGCATCCTTTTGTGTGTGTGTGTGTGTGTGTGTGTGTGTGTGTGTGTGTGTGTGTGTGTGTGTGTGTGTGTGTGTGTGTGTGTGTGTGTGTGTGTGTGTGTGTGTGTGTGTGTGTGTGTATACATGCTTGTATGTGTGTGCACGTGTGTTGTGTGTTAGCATCCTCAAAGAAAGGCCTTGTCAGAGTTTGACTGATCCCTGAAGCGATGGTCTCAAAAAGAGCAGCTCTCGTCAGAGCTGAATGCTCCCAGGCTGCTCGGCTAAAAGGTCAGATGTTTTGATTCAGTCCAATAAGCCGACCTCCCATTTAAGAAACGCACAGAAGAGAAGACGTGTCTGGCAGGAATAACACAACTGCCCTGCTCCCTAAAACCGCCAGCATACAAACCTGCCCTGTACTCGCTTGTTATTTATTTGGCTCGGCGTGGACTGATTATGTTTTTACCACTGGCGTCCTAGTTTGGATGGAATAAAGCGGTAATGATCTGACAACTCGTTGCTCAGTTGTAGCTGTCTCCGCGCAGGGACGTCTCGAAGTGGTGACAACAAGGTCCCGTACACCTTGTCTACTCCTTTCGATACTTTTCTTTTGAAGACTTTTGAAGATAATCACCCGGTTTTTTGATAAACCAATTAGCGATTCTGCGGCGTGCCTGGCTATCCTGCCATATTATACAGTCATTTGTCAGGAAATGTCAGAGCTTTAATAATCCTCTAAACAGCCCGTCAAGCAGCGGCTCGCACTACTGGCATTTTGCCGGATTTGTAATGAGAATTGTGTCTGTAAAGGTTACCCCAATCAAAATTAATGGTGGGACCATTGGGGAGATTTTGAAAAAGAAAAAAATGAAACTTATCATGGGCGGGGTGGCCAGGTCATTCATATTGTTGCCGTAACCCTCCAACTCTGAATTGATTTAGTATGCGAGTGTTGTGAGTCTGTCCGTGTGTCGTTCTTCAACGGAACAATTTCTTCCTGAATATGTCTTACCAATGGTGACGTTTGTTTCCCATCCGTTTCTGACGTATGCGCTGCGTCTAACCCCTCAACTCCACAGCCGTACTGCTCGCTGCACCTCCACCTGCAGGTCTCGGGCAACCCCTACACGTCAGGGAACATCGCCAGCAAGGACTCGGCTCCGGGAATCATTGTGGCTTCGGGTGAGTGAGGGTGCATTCACACTACCTCCGTCCGTCGACGGATCTCATTGACTTTGCATGGGGCGCCCGCGAAATGCATTGGGGGTCCGTCCGTCCTTTCGGCTCGTTGGCCCGCGTCAAAAGTTGAGAAATGTTCAACTTTTCAGGCAGCGACGGATCCATCGCCCAATCAGATTGCGTTATCCTATATACACAAGTACAAGTGTCCAATGAAATCTCCTTTGTAATACATCCCGGGAAAACACATGGATACGTCAAAAAGCCCCCATCCGTCAACGCATGCATGTAGTGTGGACAAGGCGTCAGGCAGACTGTTTGACCTATCAGGTGATTGAAGAAGGATAGAAAAGTGTCTTTACGAGTTGCAATTTACGAGCTCTTGCCTTGTTATTTTCCTTGCTTTGTGCAGCACAATGCAACATCATGTTATCCAAAAGAGGACACAACAACATCCACCCCAGTGCCCCCTTCGATTGCAATGTCACAAACCCAATCTCGGCTCGGTCATCCCAGTGCACTGGGGGACCTAAGACAACTCTGTTCTGCGTCACCAAAATAAAACAAAGGACGATGTGGCAGTTTGGGGTTGCTCGCTTCATCTTTTTTTCCTGTTTTTGTTGAGTTTTTTGTTTGTGGCATTGTGTATCTCCAGTGGCTTTGTGGGCGCACGCTTTCCACAGGCAGCTGCCAACTTATATGAGTCATTTAACATTTCAGCAAAGCCAAGTCACATTGCAGGGACCTAGCCCAGGGTACTTAAACCACAATCATTGTGCGAGCCACCGGGTGGTCCTAAGGGTGAGAGAGATGCAGGGAAAAGTCTGTAAATAATGAAGAATGTGAGGGGGAAAAAACTGGATGGAGAAATATGGCTTTGCTAGCCCCTCAGGTAGCCTCTCACCTCACTTCAATGTTTTATTGTCTTTGCGCTCCTATTGTCACTAGCACGTATACATGGAGGTGGGTAGGACGCCAAGCTAAGATGGCTAAGCTAGCATATTCTGTATTTCTTTTCTCAGTTTTATTTATTAATTGACAGATTTTTTTTTTAGCTTTAGAGTGTCAAGAGACCAGACATGTTTGAGTTTTTAACAATTCTTGACACTGAAATACTACACACAAAAGCTCTTAGTGCTTTTTTGCATTTGAAAATGAGTTTTTTCACTTCAATGCTGAAAATGAATTCACTCGTACATTTACAGAAAATTCTGTAACTGTAGCTCTTTGGGACCTTGAAAGTTCTCATTCACAACACACTCTGAGGTATTAGACCATTTGGAGCCATTGCTAGAATATGCCAGAGAGGGAAGTATTCTTGTGTTATAGAATGGATTGCAGGTGGACTCAGCAATACTCAGTTTAAACAAAAACAAATTTAATGGACAGAAATCCAATGTGTGCCAAGTCCTGAAGCTTTCTGGCTCTTTCTTGAAGAGCGTGTGTATCTCCTACCTGCATCCATATAATGATATATATGGACCCCCCCCCCCCCCCCCCCCCCCCCCCTTCATCCAGGCTCCATCGGCTCTGAGCTTACCAATGGCAACGTGAGCGTGTTCATTACATCTGATGCGGGCAACACATGGAGACAGGTGAGCTTTTGTTCCTCTCTTCCTGTTTCAGACTCACAACACCACAGCCGTACGCACATATGTACCCTTAACACTTGACAACAAGGGTACATTAGTTGACCATTAAAATGTGTGTGTTTGTTGTGTTATTATACGAAGGCTTTTGAGCTGTAACCACACAATCACGCAACTTCATCTTGGCTACAGCCCAAAATAAATCCCATTTACAATATATTTTTACCCTGTGGTTTGTTTCATGGAACCTAAGAACACCAAAACAATTGCAATTTTTCTGTTAATAACAGTGCAGAGAAAAGTGATAGAGCTATCCACAGGTTAGAAAAGTGCTGGACACACTGTGCGTAATGTCATTAGCTTGCTAATGTGTTTTCTGCCCGGACGCAGCCACCGTTACTTTGTTTTTCCGTGTTTTATTTTCCTTGCTCCCCTGCTCCCTGCTGATGATAATTTCACCTTTTTTGTTCTCCGCTCCTAATCACTGAGCTGCCTTCATCCTGCCCTTTTACACTTAGCCTCTGTCTGGTAGATATTCAAATGAGCTCTGAAGGATAATTCACTTTACTTCCTGGACACCCTTGTTTTTATTTCTCGATTCTTCCAGACACAATGATGTGAATGCATTATTCAAAAAATACATCCCAGTCAATCAGTATTTTGCCATTATAAGTGTTTTTGCGAGTGTCTGTGTGTTTGTATTTGACGGTGTGTTTGTATGTGTGTGTGTGTGGTGTGCTTAAGTGTGTGTGTGTGTGTGTGGGTTCAGCATGAGTGTGTGTGTGTGTGTGTGTGTGTGTGGGTATGCACGTGTGCAATTGTCTGATGGTTATAGTAGGGACCTGGTTTAATTTGCATTCAAGCACATGTCAGTATTTCTCAATGTGTGCGTTAAAGCTTGCTCTCCAAATACATTCCGCCGTGCAAAGAGGTCCACCCATTGACCCGATCTCGACCTGAACAAAAGCAAAACCCTCTACCCCCCCCGGGATCATGGATTGTCTCCAGTCGCAGCGTGACCAGGCCTCTCTTTGTCCTCCCTGCAGATCTTTGATGAAGAGTATGCCGTTCTGTACCTGGACCAAGGAGGAGCCTTGGTGGCAATCAGACACACTCCGCTGCCCATCCGGCACCTGTGGTGAGACGCCATGACCTACACGCCATGGAGCGCAGTGTGGCGCATCGTGAAAAGCTTAGAGTTTTTGACCCCGAGACAAAGACGGCTGCCTCAAAAGCGTCCGTCATTGTGTTTCTGAGAACACATACACCGTTCTCCATATAGTTCGCCTTCATGCGTTCGATATTTCTACAAAATATTCAAGGATGTTCTATTGTCTTTTGTATTCCTTGTGTTCCTATTTATTCCGACATGGCTCTTTACAGCGTTCAGTGCGAGCGACACGGTTGAAAATCAGAGCTTGTTAGACAACTCTCAGACTCCCAGGGTCGTTTGCATTGCGCAGACAATGGGGAGATTAGCCACGGTCCCTCGACACTGTCGTAACCTTCGCCTCCACTCTCTCTCGCTTTCTCTCGCTCTCTCTCTCTCTGTCTCTCTCCTGCTCTCTCTCCCCCTCTATCTCTCTCCGTCTCTCTCTCTCTGTCTCTCTCTCCCCCTCTCTTTCTCGATCTCTCGCGGTATCTCTCTCCCCACATCTCTCTCTCTGTCTGTCTCTCTCTCTCTCTCTCTGTCTGTCTCTCTCTCTCTCTCTCTCTCTCTCTCTCTCTCTCTCTCTCTCTCTCTCTCTCTCTCTCTCTCTCCCTCTCTCTCTCTCTCCCCGTCTCTCTCTCCCTCTCCGTCTCTCTCTCCCCCCCCCCCCCCCCGTCTCTCTCTCTCTCTCTCTCTCTCTCCGTCTACTCTCATGCTCGTTCTCCCCAGGTTGAGCTTTGACGAAGGTCGCCAGTGGAACAAGTACAGCTTTACCAGCTCTCCTCTGTTCGTGGACGGCGTGCTGGGGGAGCCCGGCGAGGAGACTTTGATCATGACGTGAGTGGTGGAAGGACCCCAGCACGGATCATGTTATTACACTGGTTCAAAAGTCGGAGTCGACATGAAGTCATGCAAATTATTCATGAATGGCATGACGTGAATGGTGAATGACGTGTTTGTGTGTGTGTGTGTGTGTGTGTGTGTGTGTGTGTGTGTGTGTGTGTGTGTGTGTGTGTGTGTGTGTGTGTGTGTGTGTGTGTGTGTGTGTGTGTGTGTGTGGGAGTGTTGTGCATGCATGAGTCAGTGCGCAATTTTTGGTGAATAAGTATGTGAGTGTGTTATGCATGAGTGTGTGTGCGATTGTGTTTGTGTCTTTGAAGGATGTATGTGTGTTGTGAATGAGTGTGTTTGTGTGATTGGTGAATGAATAAGTGTGTGAGTGTGTTATGCATGAGTGTATTTTTGTGGGAATGTGTTTTTTGTCTTTTAGGGTGTGTGTGTGTGTGTGTGTGTGTGAGTGGGTGGTGTGCTTAATTGTGTGTGTGTGTGGGTGGTGCATGAGTGTGCGTGTGTGTGTGCGCTCCCAGTTCCATATGCATAAATTGCATGTTTGCGTGTGAATGGCTTTGCTAGACACATCACTTATTACTGCCGCGTACTTTTTGTTCATGAATAAAAGAGAGATCTCTCAAGGTCTGCCCGACATCAAAACCGTCTGCAGATTAGGATCGCGGAAGATCAATGCGGCGGCAGCCAGCGACAGCACAACCGTCTACTTAAAGGAACAGCGAGAGCCATGATCAAAATACGTTTTATCAAAAAACAGAACGCACAGAGGAAGTCTTAAGTCAGACTCAAGTTAAAGAGTTGCACTCGGGAAAAAGTTTCCCCGTACTTTGTGGCAAGAGAAAAATAGCTGAGTGTGTGTGTGTTTGTGTAACACACACACACACACACACAGCTATTTCCCTCTTGTGTCCCACTATAGACACATGCACGTACAAACACATGCACACACACACACGTGCACAGACACTATGTGTGCACGTGTGTGTATGTGCATCTGTCTATCTCTGTCTTGAGGTAAGACACACGATTCATAAAGTTTCCCCTCTGTTCCTTGTTCTTTTTTCTCTGTATGCTGCATTTAAATGTCAGCGAGCTAGCTGGCGCTCCACATGCCTGCCTCATACGGCACGGCATGACACAGACCAGTCCCATTACAGCACTGCAGGGAGAGAGGGGAGGGGAGGGGGAGAGAGAGGGGAGGGGATGGGGAGAGAGTGAGGGGGGGAGAGAGAGAGAGAGAGAGAGAGAAAGAGAGAGATAGTTCGATAAATAGAGAGAGGAGGGAAGGATAGAGACAGAGACAGACGGGCCAGATAGAGGTATAGAGATAGATAAAGCGACAGACAGAGAGATCGAGAGACGGAGAGAGAGAGAGAGATAGGAAGAGACAGAGAAAGAGATAGACGGAGCTAGAGCGAGAGATAGATGGAGAAACAGACAGAGAGAGAGGTAGAGAGAGACAGACAAGAGACCAGATAGAAGTAGGGAGAGAGAGATAAAGCAACAGACGGAGAGAGGGAGAGACGGAGAGAGACATAAAGAGAGTTAGCGAGAGACAGAGGAGAGAGAGAGAGACAGCGAGAGAGGCCAAGAGAGAGATGGTGAGAGAGAGCAAAAGACAGAAAGAGAGACCGAGAGAGAGTTTCTCAGACATCACATCTATGTTTCATGGCACCTGACAGAGAGTGACTGACTGCCACTCTGGCTTTGTTGCTGGCACCACAAGGGGGCTGGGGGGAGATGGGGGCGCAGCTGAAGGAGTGATGGGGAGAGAGAGGTATAGGTAGTAAGGGAGAGAGAGAGGCGAACGGAGACGCAAAGCAGAAGAGAAATGGTGATTTGATGTGTGCGTCCCTCTGAAGACACGCAGATCTAGGGGAGAGCGGACAGGCCGGTGCTGGAACCTTAACACAGGTTGTAGTTGTTGTTGTTGTTGTTGTTTTTTTCCCTCACTAACTTCCTTACTCACTGCCGGGAAAGTTTGTGCCGCCTCTCTCTCTTGTCCCATCAGATCTGGCATCTCGTCCCAGTAGGCCATCATGCACTGTTTTCCTCATCAGTTTCGACTTTATTTATTTATTTATTTATTTTTACTGTAAGTGCCTGTCATGGGCTAGTGGCTCCCCAGCTAATTGACAGATTGATAGTGATAAATACGCTGCAGTATGAATGGCAAAGAGGGTAGGGGTGGAGGGGGGGAGGGGGGGGTTGCTTGTGCAGAAAAGCGACACCCACTCAATTTAGCCCGGAGATGGATATTTATCTGGTTAGTCTCGTAACCTTGGCTGCTGGTTCCTCTTTAGTAGGGTGTTTTCCCGGCATATGCAATCTGCTATGGGGTCGTGGAGCATTGCAATACCGAGCCAGCGCTGTTGTTTTATGTATTGTATCCATCCATGTAGGATGTTCTATACAGCCAGACAAATGAGCCCTGATGATTGCCCACCGAATTTCGCCTCACTCACAAAGCTCTCTCTCTCTCTCTCTCTCTCTCTCTCTCTCTCCTCTCCTCTCCTCTCCTCTCCTCTCCTCTCCTCTCCTCTCTCTCTCTAACTCTCTCTATATCTCTGTCTCATTGGGTTGCACGCTAGTATGACTTATTCTATGTTCTACAATAATGTAACATGTTCTATATATTCTACGGTAGTATTCCGTATTCTATATTCTACATTAGTATATGATATTCTATATTCTACGATAGCATAGCCAGTTCTATATTCTCGATTAGTATGACGTATTCTATGCTCACTTCAGTATAACAAATTCTATATTCTACATTAGTATAACATATTCTGTATTCTACATTAGTCTAAAGTATTGTATATTCTACATTTGCATAATATATTCTAAATTCCACGTTAGCGTAACGCGACAAACCCTGTGTTTGTGTCGCTGGTCTGTTCTCCAGGATCTTCGGCCATGTCAGCCACCGCTCCGAGTGGCAGCTGGTGAAGATCGACTTCAGGTCCATCTTCAACAGGAGGTGCACGGAGGCAGACTACCAGACCTGGCACCTCCATGACCAGGTGGGTACACAGCGCCTCGGGACCCCGCAGATCAACCCGCAGCCCCCGTATAGCTTCTGTTCACGTGGATGAAATTGATGGGACGAGATTTGCATAAATATCAGCACTTTGTGTAAAGTTTTTTATTTATTTCATCCACAACAACAGCGTTATTTTTTTTGTTTTTCCTCCCCCGATCTCTGATCACGTCTTTGTCACGTTGTAGGCATGAATCTGTTTTGGGTAAGATTTTATAATTTGCATTTCAAGACTGGTTTCAAGTCTTTCGCCTGCGGCCCCGATTTGTATTCTTTATTTATTTCATATATTTTCACTTCCATGCAGCTGTATATCCAAAAAGCCCCCGAAGTGATAAAATTGAATTAATGATCTATTATTCTAAATAAAAGCTGTCAGCTTTTTTCGCACACCATTTTTATAGTCCAAAGTGTGTCCCGGAAATGCTGGGGGGGCCTGTCTCCTTCATAAGTGCCGTCTCCTTAAAGTTTGGACCACAGAAAGGTTGGCTTGATCAGGAGCCAGGACTTCACTTGCTAGGAAAACATTTAGATATCTTCCTCTGAACTCACACACCCAACCCCACTCCACCCCACTGCCTTGAGCGTGGTAATGCACTGCGGGTAGTAAAATGGATGATTTTTCCAACACACCCACAAATATCCGCTGTTGATTCCCGAGGATGATGGAAGTCGGGCTCCACTGTGTGCATGCACTGAAGGTAAACGGAAATACATCCACCTGGTCGCGTCCACTTAGTCCCCTCGCCTTCACTTACTTAAAGTCAAACACATGCGTCTGGCAGGGAGTTCACAGCAGGGGGGGACATCACGCTAGGCTAGCATTCACGTAGCAAGGCCTTAAAGGACTGCGATTGCTGTGAGAACAGCTGCCAGTGTTTCTGAAATATCTCACTTGTGACACCTATTGTACAGCTGCAGAATTGTCTTCCCGGAACACTATTTATGCCATGAAGCAAAAGCAGTTTTTCTGAAATGCTTGCATTCCAGAATTGCCACTTCAAAAGCGCATGTTTGTTCGATCTAATCTTATTTTTCCCCTTCTGTTTATATATATATGTTTACATCTATATATATATATATATATATATATATATATATATATATATATATTATTCGTCCTTTTTTTTGTTTGCCCACAGTAATGGATTGGTGTTAGCTTAATAAGAGTTTTTTGTTGGTAAGCTCAAACCTATGTACCGCATCGAGGACAATCTCAGCCCAGGCCCAGGCGTACTCAAGCAGCACACACATTTCAAGGAGCTCAGCAAATCGTTGGGATATATTGTTGTTTTTTTGCGCAGCCCATTTCGAAAACAAATGACTCTGAATAAAGTCGCAGTGAACAAACCTCTCCTCCCTTTCTCTCTCACTCTGCAAATGCATCAGCGCTACTTTGTTTTTTTTTCTCATTTATTTATCTATTTATTTATTTATTCTTTATTAAATTGATACTCTCCGATCTGGCCACAAGGGGGAGCCGTGCCTCATGGGTGTGAAGAGGATCTACAGGAAGCTGAAGCCCACGGCCAGGTGTGTCATGGGGAAGCGGTACTCGGTCACCATGACGTCGGCGCCCTGCGACTGCACCGAGGCAGACTTTGAGTGGTGAGTGTCTGGGGTAGGGGGTGGGGGGGAGGGTGTTTCTCTGCCTAAGCAGTTGACTCGCCTGGCTAGGTGACAGGTTTAAATACCATAATGAATCAGTGGGATGGAACATAAATCGACCAAGATGGGGAAACGACCACATTCATCAATCGCTGCCGTGTTAGTCCCCTAATTTATCCTCAGGTTAGGGTTTTGATATCTGCCGTGGAGCGGTTATGTTTATGCAGCCTAGCGCTCCATTAATCTATTGTATCAGCTGCTTGAAAGGTCGTTGAGAATATACACTCGAGCTATTGGAAGTATTTTAAGTTGTGGATGCACAATATTTGACTTCCCTCGATACTTTGTGGGTCCTTGATGGTTCCTCCTTCTAGTCGAAAGTAGTATGGGAGACGAACTACTGAGCAGAAAACACAGAAGATCACCGTCATGGACACGTGAGTTAGATCGGTGGACGGGCTGTCAGATTGTCTGGGAGGCTAAGTGGAAACTGTTCGAGTACTCCCCTCGACTCCATTGCGATCTGTGTGTGTACAGACGCACACACTATCACTGACATACTACCACATACACTCAATACCTCTAACACACTTCCACCCTCAGACACACACACTACCACACACACAGACGCTAGCGCACACACAATCACTCCCACACTAGCGCGCACACAACCGCTGACACTACCCCACACACACTACCACACACACACACAGTAAATACACACAGACGCACACACTACCACTGACATACTACCACACATCGAGCCTCGCTACTGCTAACGCAGTACCACATAGACACACAAACTACCGCACACGCACACTAACACACACAGACGCACACAATGACGCTGACAAACATCCACACACAGACACTCACTCGCGCTGACACACTACGACACACACACACACACACACTAGTGCTGACACCCTACCACACGCACACTGACCCACTGCCACACAAACTACTGCAGACAAACTTACACACACGCACACACACACACTACCGTTGACACACTACCACACACACACACACAACCGTTTATCATTTGCTAGTTTTATCATTCGATATTCTGACTCTGATTATTTGAATATTGCGGGAACCTTAAACGGGGGGGTTTAAGGCTTTCAGGCCATCGGGCCTTAATGGTTTCAGTAGGGTTTTAATGATGACATATAAACAGTAGCTCCTATTTCAATGTGAATACGAGTCCAGTAGACACCAAAAAGCTCTACCTACAAACAATAACTTGTTGTTTATTCAGTCAACTTGAATAGAACAGGTAGAAATGTTTTTCCTTGAATGCCGATCTGTCCCGCACAATAACGCCTGTCTTTGATTTACCACCGGTTAAACAGCCCTATTCCTGCTGTGAAATGTACTCAAAACTTTGCACAATGCTCAACCCATTTGTTACCTGATAATTGGAAGTAATGTCAGGCTTACTCTCAAACTTTGGAAAATCATTTGCATTCGGAAACTTTAGCGTCGGACTCGCGCTGATGAGGGGATCCGAAGGCCACTGACGGGATGTTGTTGTTTTGCTATTTTGTTTTACCAATTCAGCCACTTAAAAATGAAACTGGAGGGAAAATAATCACGAGATAAAAACCCGATCCTGGTGCATTGGTCTCCGCCCGCTACGTTTACGGGCAGTGAAAGATAAACACCACAATATTTTCCTTTTGTTTTTCTCCGCTGAATATTCAGATATTTGTTTGGAAACCCAAGGAATACTCAGGCCAGCCCCATCTACCACAGCCACACAACAACAGACACACAACAACAGACGCACTGCTACAGACTCACTACCACAGACACACTACCACAGACACACTACCACAGACACACTACTACAGACACACTACAGACACACTGTTACATACACACTACTGAAGACACACTACACGTGAACACAGAAACACTGCACACTATCCAACCGTTACTCATTCATTAACGTTGTGGTTTCATTGTTCTTCTAATGTTGCTCGCGTGGTTTTGTCAAAACTCATTCATCACCGAGGCTAATGAGTTTCATTAACGTTTTTCTAGTCCTAACGTCCGTTTGCGGGTTGCATTAATTGGCCCAATGTGTTCGACAGCGCTTATTTGACCCGGGATAATTTAATATGACAAATAATTGGGTTGTTATAGACATCCTACAAATTGCCGCAGTGCTGTTGCCGGTAGCCGTAGCATTATCAAAACCAATCGCCCGAAAGGCTCTCCAAAATAAAATGAAAAATGTAGAAATATTATATATTTAATTTAGCATCAGCAGGTAAGTATATCCTTCCCCCGCTTATGTCACCATATTTTGGGATTTTATGCTCTGCAAAAATTAACTGATTTTCCCAAAGCTCTGTGGCGGCGGATTTTTGTTCTGGCTCGTTGATTGGCTGGCTCTTTGCAGTGACTACGGCTACGACCGCAGAACGGACGGCAAGTGTAGCCCCGCCTTCTGGTTCCACCCGTCCTCCATGTCCCGGAGCTGCACCACTGGGACAACGTTCCTTAGAAGCACTGGGTAAGTAAAGGCCTGGGGGCTTTCAAAAGTATGAGTCTTGCAGTGGAATGAATGGGGGCTTTTTCCCCTTTTTTTTTGCTTTGCATCTGAACAGCAAACACAAAATGGGCCATAACTAGTCCTCTTTTTTCCCGATGGGAGTCTGAAACATCCTGTCCCGGACACGGACTTTGTTAGGAAAAGTGTGTGTAAAGGATTCAAATCAACAGGTGGTTTGACGTATGTAGGGGGACGGGATGGGCGGCTGGAGGGGGGGGGGGGGGGGAGTGGGGCAGTTTAGAACCGGGCTGATGTGACCTTTCCCCAAAGAGGGGGAGGGAGGGGGGGGGGGAGCCTGGGAGGTCACCTCAGCCCAGGGCTATAACATGGTAAGACTACCTGGTCCTAGATAAGATCAGAACAGAACTTGGCTGAGGTGGGGTGACCTCTCTCCTCCCTTTCCTCTCCACCTTGGAGGGGGAGGGAGGTGGGAGGGGGGGGGGGGGAGGACTCCCCATACCATGATAGGACTGCTGGGTGCAGTCCCACCATCAGAATAGAGATCAGAAAAGAGATAAGATTAGAGATCAGAATGGATCCCCATGGAGCATTGCCTGGTGCAACTGCATTGTCGGCGAGCCAGGTACATTGCACATTCAGGTGAGCCGTGTGGAGGGTGGGACTTTGGGGGGGGGAGACAGACGAAAGCCTTGTGAAAGTACAGGGACAGGCCCCGGGAACACAGCACAACCCCCTTGAATGATCAAGTGCGTGATTGTGATATTATCTCCGAGCCAGCCAGCAGGGATTGAAGGACAAGGTTTGGTACATGCTTTCGGCGGGAGCTCGCAAACAAAATTTCAATCAGGGTCATTTCCACGCACTTGAATACGTGATCAGGGAGGGTCACAACACAGAGACGTATTCAATCGCCCGGGAGGGAAGCTGATTGTTGAATGGTTTTTAGCTTGTTGTTCCCCCCCCCCTCAGCCTGGACGGTCTGATATGTATGCATGGGACTAGCTTCCCTTATGTTGTTTTCGTTGATTCTTAAATGACCTAGAAACGCGCTGTGCATGTCTTTTACCATTACCACATGATTGAAGAGGTATTAAATGGAGTTAATGGACAGCCGCAGGTTGATGTAAGACCTGTGCATTATGGACTGTAGGTTTCAACGAGCAGTTATCTGTGTGCCTCTGTGGCTATGACTGCAGGATATGAGATGTTTTTGTTTTTCGACTTCCTGCATCTTAACTAAAGAAATACCAGTTCAGTGAGGCACGAGAGGAAATCATGTTCGCATTCGGTCTGTTCTTTTCGGGGTGCAGCCGGTAATATGAAAGTCCAGAAGCACTCCAGTCCTGCCCTGTAATCGCGCTCGGAGTGAAATGGGTGCCTGTTATTTATGAACTGATTTTCTACTCTGTTCCCTATCCCCATCTGTGTGTACCTGTGCCTGTGTGTGTGTGTGTGTGTGTGTGTGTGTGTGTGTGTGTGTGTGTGTGTGTGTGTGTGTGTGTGTGTGTGTGTGTGTGTGTGTCCTTCTATGAGTACCTGTGTTTGTGTGTGGTGTGTCCCTCTCTGTGTGTACCTGTGTGCGGTGTGTGTGTCCCTCTGTGTGTACCTGTACCTTTTGGGTGTGTGTTCCTCTGTGTTGGTGTGTGTTTGTGTGTCCCTCTGTGTACCTGTGTTTGTGTGTGTGTTTGTGTGTCCCTCTCTGTACCTGTGTGTGTGTGTGTGTGTCCCTATATGTGTGTACTTGTGTGTGTATGTCCCTATCTGTGTGTACTTGTGACTGTGTGTATGTGTGTGTGTGTGTTGTGTCCCTCTCTGCGTACCCATGCCTGTGCCTATCTGTGTGCACCTACCTGTGTGTGTGTGTGTGTGTGTGTGTGTGTGTGTGTGTGTGTGTGTGTGTGTGTGTGTGTGTGTGTGTGTGTGTGTGTGTGTTGTGTCTCTCTGAGTTTACCTGTGTGTGTGTGTGTATTGTGTACCTTTCTGTGCTTACCTGTGTGTGTGTGTGTGTGTGTGTGTGTGTGTGTGTGTGTGTGTGTGTGTGTGTGTGTGTGTGTGTGTGTGTGTGTGTGTGTGTGTGTGTGTGTGTGTGTGTGTGTGTGTGTGTGTGTCCTCCAGCTACAGGAAGGTTGTCTCCAATAACTGCACGGCGGGGGTGATCGCCGAGTACACGTCCAGGCGGCAGCGCTGTCCCGTCCAGGCGCCCCGCGGCCTGCACCTGGTCACGAGAGAGGGCACGCTGACCGCCACGCTGGCCGCCAACGTCACCTTTCTCGTCTTTCTGGAGGAGGTGAGCCAATCAGTTGTGGAGCAGAGTAGAACACGAACCGGAAGAGGGTGGGGCAGCAGTAGCTCAGGAGGTAGAGCAGGTTGATTGGGGTTGACTGGCAACCGGGAGGTTGCCGGTTCGATCCCTGGCTCCTCCTAGCGAGTGTCGAGGTGTCCCTGAGCTAATGCGCTGTCACACCAAAATTGTACCGGGGGCGGAAATTGTACCGCCTACGTAATCCGCGTTCGAAACATTACGTCATCGTTCGACGCGATTGTCCGTTGCCAGGCAGGTTTCAAAAAACATTCGCGTTCATGTTGCCAAAGCGAAAAAACATTAGACAGATAACACTTGTTTCTACTTTATATTTGTATTGTATTGAATTTAGCTAGTAAACTGAGTGTTTAAAGTGTATCATAGTCTAGCTAGCTTGTGGTAATACAATCAGTTTACTAGCTAAATGCGATTAATCAATTAAATGCAATAGAAATATAAAGTTAGCAACGCTAATAAATGTCATTTGTAAAATAAGTGTTATCTGTTATTTTGTATTGTGACGCTCAATGAATGAGCGCGAATGTTCGCGAATGTTCATGAACCTTCCCACGTCATCAATCGACGTGATCGTCCGTTGCCAGGCAGGTTTGGAATTTTCAAAGACGGATTATGTAGGCGGCTCAATTTTCGTGTGACAACACATTGTGGGTCAGAGGACGTGATTGTGTGATGTCTGTTCGTACGCCTAGTAGAAAAGGTGTGAAAGAACGGGCGAGGCAGACAAGGGGATGGTGGAAGACAGGGTGAGTGAAAGCAGATACAGACTTTGAGATAGGGATACCAAATGCTAATAATTATAACAGTTTAAAATATTAGAGCTCTGTGGATCCTTTTATCACCCAGTGTGCTTGGAACGGCAAATCTAATTTCATGACAAAGCATGAAGATAATTATGCGAGTAAAGGAAATCTGTCTTTTGCTTTTGGTTGGCATAGGGCCAGCCAAAGTCCCAGTGTAGTCCCTGCTCCTGTAGTTAGTACGGATATGAAGTTATTTCCATTTATGTGGATAATAACTGTGATTTATCCATGAAATGCCTGGGACGTGAAATGATCGGGGACGTCGTCGGATGCACAGTTTGGCTTTGGTATAATTGCAACCAATGTTCTTTTATCGCATCAATTATGCTATGATATTCTAATGTGCTGTTGAAATTGTGTTTGTTTTTCTGTGAATTTTTCACGTAGGAGTTCTAAATGAAGTGCTGCCTGATAGCAATACATCTTAAACTGTTCAACTAATGATAGAAGGAGACGTCATCTTTTGTATGCGCCCGTGTTTGTGTGTGTTTGTGTGTCATCTTTCGGGAGGGGCAACATTCTGGACGGTGAGAGCCAGTGGCTTTAATATCCGTAATGCGGAGAGTGCAGTCGCATTGGGGCCTGGAACTGTAGGGGGCCACTGTGTGTGGGCCCCCACACTGAGAGGTCCACGACCCAGTCAGGGCAGCTTTTATTTGGGGTCAATAGGCGATTTGATGGAACAACTGTGTGGACTCTGGGATATTCTTGAAGTCGACTGCTTGAAGTCAAGGGTTATAATGCACTTCACTGAGGTCACTTACAGCTGTCATCGGATCAAGAAAAAGTTTGTCTATTATACGACTCATTTAAAAGAGATTAGCGCGGCCGTTAATGACGGTTATTACTGGGAGATATGAACCTCTGTGAGCACAGAGAGGTTTTAGAGAAGGTCCTGGAAAGTACCTGGGACAGGATAGGCCAAAAAGAGCAGGTACCCTGAGATTCTAATGTTTGATTGGATGGATGTGTGGGAGTGGTCCCCGCTGAAGACAGCTTTAACGATCAGCCGTGGAATGCCTTCATCTCAGCAATGCCCTGTGTCTTAGTTTAGCCGTAAGGTGTGTGAGTTTGTGTCTTCCGTTCAATACACTTTCTGTGCACTTTTTTCAAAGTCCTTTGAAGAAGTCCAACTTTCCTGCTGCAAGGCAGGAAGGCTGGGCCCCTAACGAGCATCCTCATCGACCTCATCCCCACCGCCTCACGGTCGCCGTGGTGTTTTGTCTCCCAGGGCGACGGCAGCAGCACCAGCGTGACGCTGGACTTCGGCGACGGCCACGCCCTCACCTACTCCAACGTGAGCTCCGTGGACGGCGGCGTGCGGCACGTGTACAAGGCGGTGGGGATCTACCGCGTGGCGGCCAGCGCCCGGAACCACCTGGGCTCCGACGCCGCCGTGCTCTACCTGCACGTCACATGTGAGGCCGTAACCGTGGCGACGGGACTCAAACGACGGTCGATCCCTCTTGACCCCCCATGTTTTGGGTTTTCATGCGTTTTCGTTTATTTTTTCGCTGATTTTTTTCCGAAGGTTTTTTTTTGTTGTTCCTTCAACCCGGACCCCCTACGCCCCCCCTCCCCCCCTCCCCACTCCTTCCCTGTCTCCCGTTTCATTCATCCACCAGAATCTCACGATCGCCTCTCTTCGCCTCGTTCACGGACGGCACATTCTCATTTTGTGCGGCTGCTGCTGCGTCACGCAGAACATCCCTTTCCCTCTCCCGGGGAAACCTTTCCCCCCTCTGCTCAAAACCCCAAACACAAATCCCATTTACCAGTCACTCAGCTCGGTGTCCACGGCCAGCACCCACACAGGTGCTCCAACACCCCCCCCCCTGTCCAACCATCCGACACATAATCACACACAAACACAACGCAGCCACATCTCTCTCCCACATCACCGTCAAACAACAGCACCCACACCCAACCCACCCTCCCCGTCGCGTCGCCCCTCACCGCTTGGGGTCTCCTCAGTTGTGACGGATGCAACGGCGCCCGCTCTTATTGATCTGGGAGCGCTGAGGACCCCTCAACACACGCACACGCACACAATCTGTCTCTCTCTCGCCTCTCTGTCTCTCAGTGTCTCTCTATCTGTCTCTCCGTCTGCCTCTCCCCTTCTCTCTCCCTCGCTCTCTTTTGTTCTCTCTCTCTGGCTCTCACTCTCTCTCTTTCGTTCTATCTCTCTCTCTCTCTCTCTCTCTCTCTCTCTCTCTCTCTCTCTCTCCCTCTCCCTCTCCCCCGCTCTCTCCCTCGCTCTCTTTTGTTCTCTCTCTCTCTCTCTCTCTCTCTCTCTCTCTCTCTCTCTCTCTCTCTTTCTCTCTCTCTCTCTCTCTCTCTCTCTCTCTCTCCCTCTCTCTCTCTCTCTCTCTCTCTCTCTCTGTCTTTGTCTCTCTCTCCCTATCTCTGTCTCTGTCTCTCTCTCCCTATCTCTGTCTCTGTCTCTCTCTCCCTATCTCTGTCTCTGTCTTTCTCTCCCTATCTCTGTTCCTGTCTCTCTGTCTCCCTCTCTCTGTCACAGTCTGTCACTTCCCCCAGTAGGCCTGCCGGAGAGCGCCTGGCGACGGAGTCACCTTGGGCACCGATATGAGAAATAACACACAGATGGCAGCTGCCGGCGCCCTGCCGCAGGAGGGGGGTTCACGACGAAAATGAACCTTCCTCACTCCCCCCAGATCCTCTCCTCATCCCTCCCCTGCTGGCCCCACAAACAACGCCTTCCTTCCTCCACAAACAACGCCATCCTCCCTCCACGCACAAGC